>NC_092276.1:4695781-4800781 GCF_036320965.1 Panulirus ornatus
TGCCTTGCCGTCAGCCATTGTATCCAAAGAATGGCTTATTACGGTCAGAATGGCCGCCTTGGTGAGACGGAAGGCTGGCTACCTGTCTTCTCTCAAGTTGGGAGAGAATGGTCGCTCTGGTGAGACAGGAGCTCGCCTGCCTGTCTGAATGGACGGTTCAGTAGGAGATGGGGGTAGGGTGAGGGCAGGTGGGTGGTCATTCGTGGGTGAGAGAGAGAGAGAGAGAGAGAGAGAGAGAGAGAGAGAGAGAGAGAGAGAGAGAGAGAGAGAGAGAGAGAGAGAGCACCTAAAAAGATTCCATCATGAAAACAAGTCACAGTAGCTAATCATGTACTGTTAGATGCGTTGGTCTTTTCCTTCCTTCATTAACTAGCCCCATAGATCGTCAGTGCCTTTTGTTCTGGTATGGTAAAACTTGTGTTCAGTATAGTTCGAGGGGGGTACATTGCTTTATCACCTGTAATTATCATCAGCTAATTTTCTAATTACATTCATTATATCGACTATTCCTTTCTTGTACTGCATTCATTTTAATCAAATTCCTGTTTTTTTTTTTCATAAACTTAGCCTGTGATAATGGCGTTTTTATTTTTCTATCATTTTGTGTGTGTGTGTGTGTGTGTGTGTGTGTGTGTGTTCTCCCCCCAAACCCATGAATATCATTATCTTCTTTTGTGGAGCTTTGACACTAAGTCGTGGAATTTTATGCTAAGTTTAGATTTATAATATGTCAGATCTGTTGCTATATTTCAGACAGTATATCAGACCATTTGATATATATATATATATATATATATATATATATATATATATATATATATATATATATATATATATATATATATATATATATATACAAACAACACCTTAGACCCCTTCCTATATGGCTTTTGCAGGCTTTATGGCTGTGCTTCAATCAGGAGGAAGAAAATGATGAACGTTTGTGGAGTGAGAGGTTCCTGGACTAGGCTTTAGCTGTTTTCGTCCATTACCGAAGGTGACTTTTCCCTCACGGTGTAACCAGGCGGAGGTAGTTTACGCCGTTAGTGAGAAAGTACCTTTAACGAGGTTGTACCACCGTCAGGGCACGGGAGGTCCATAGCCTTATGGGAAATCCTCCAGCTCTAAAGTAGTCTCCACCCACCTTACCCTGCTCCTGCGTGGAGTGTTATTATGTTGGACATTTAAATCTGAATATAGTCATAAGC
Source organism: Panulirus ornatus (assembly GCF_036320965.1). NCBI lineage: Eukaryota > Metazoa > Arthropoda > Malacostraca > Decapoda > Palinuridae > Panulirus > Panulirus ornatus. The sequence continues at coordinate 4,696,990 of NC_092276.1, forward strand.
TCTGCTTACGTCTGTTGCAAGCCACTCAAAATATATGTAAAATACATGAGTACCAGATTAAAACAGAGGTATCAAAGCTAGATTTATTCATGATGAAAATCCAGGCCTGTGGGTTAGTTATGGAATGAATGAATTTGAGAATATGTGACGCTGGTGACATACATGAATACTTCTGATTGTGGGAACCAGGCGAGGCTTTTGTGCTGGGGTTCTACTACTGTAAAAAGAATCCTTATCAACCTATGACGATAATATATATATATATATATATATATATATATATATATATATATATATATATATATATATCGAAAGACGTGAATTATGGGAAAGATGATCCTTCGCGAAATAGAAAAAGATTTAGATTAATGTAACAAAAGACATCATGATTGAGAATCTATTTAGTTACATTTAATGCAAGGTAATACAGGAAAGGGATAATCACAGTACAAACAGAATTCACAGACCCACATAACAATAAAATGTAAATTACCGTCAAAGGAACAAGTTTTAAAACTGACGTATGAAGTTCATTTGCGACATATTACTTCAACGGAAAATGGATATACTCATTAATGAAAACAAAAACCCTTCAAAATATAAAGGAAAATCAGGTGTTCTATGGTATGTATACAAAGTTGATGAATATTCCACATTGCTTAAAAAAGAAATCTAATCTCTCAGAGTCACTTCAGGAAATAGGTCCATACGCTAAATATGTATGAACACCTGAGATGCGTACGTATCAAGTATAGACGATTCCTTTACTTAAGAATTCCTATTTCATTAGAGGTGTGTGTACTGCAATGCTTTATATGGTACAGGGAAACCGACTTTGTACGGTGGAGTCTGCTTGATTGGTTAGCTTATGTGAGCACGATGTCTAGGCTTGTGTCTAGGGGCGGCAGAGTTTAGAATGTTTGTGCATATGTGAAGACAAACTGGAAGTAATTGTAGTTACATTAAACTCTCCTCATTATTTTTTTCCCTCTATTTGTCTGTCTTTCTGTCAGCACTCTACCCCAGCCTCATGGTGGATCTCGCCATACTCGTAGGTACTCCTAAGTACGTGCATTCTCTCTCTCTCTCTCTCTCTCTCTCTCTCTCTCTCTCTCTCTCTCTCTCTCTCTCTCTCTCTCTCACGTCACGGTCCCAGCCCAGAGCGGGACAGTCTGCACCGTGTTGTCTTAACAACTCGCCTGGACTATCATAAACCGCGGCTGCACCTCAGGGAGAGGCTCAACAGCACCTTGGGGACGCCCCCCGCACCTTCTGTGAAAGACCAGCCTAACACTATCAAGATCCAACGTCTTTAGCTAAATAAAATACTCTCTCTCTCTCTCTCTCTCTCTCTCTCTCTCTCTCTCTCTCTCTCTCTCTCTCTTGATTTGTGGATAGAGTCGGTATTTATTATTCTTTTTCGTGACTTTATCTGTGGATTATGTCAATTGTTGTTAATGATACTCGTGTTGTTATTTATTGATGGATATTTTACTCGTCATTTCTACAAACACAACATACTTTCCAGAAGAGACATGTAAAAGAGAATTTAATGATACGTGTAATTAAGAAATTAGAATTATACTGTAAGCAGTCGCATGAGAAGTGTGATTAATGACGAAGACACAGTGTGGTATGAGTTCATTACAGTCATGGGAATAAGACGTGACAGAGGGATAACACATAGGCAATGTACTACTTATTCTGTTTGATTCAGGTGTTATATTATCTTGCAGTTTCTTCCAGTCTGTCTGTCTGGTTCTTTCTATCTCTGTATCTGTCTCTGTCAGTCTGTCTGGTTCTTTCTGTGTTAGTTAGTCTGTCTGCCTGTCAGATTTTTTGTTTTGTTTTTCTCTTTCTGTCTCTGTCAGTCAGTCTGTCTCTCTACATCAGCAGCTTCTACGACACCGCTCTGAGGGACAAGAGGGTTTTGGGACAAACCCCTACATTTTCCCTTCTTCTCGATTGCCTTTCTGCCCCACATCCACCCTAATACACCCACACTCCTCCCCACATCCACCCACACTCCTCCCCACATCCACCCAGGCGCGCCCCCATCCTACACCAGACCTCATGGCCGCGGAGCAGGATGACCGAGGACGTTCTTGGGCTAATAAGAATTTCTCAATAATGTTCCCTCGGCTTTTGTGTCATTGCCACTCTGTGTTATGAGGTATTCCTGGAGGTATGTAATGACTTCTTATAGACAAGTGGGGTCGGGGGAACAACGGCGGACAGTGTGTTTTATTCTGTCTCTCTTACCCTCTCTATATTGTCTATTGTGTATCTTCCTTTTTCTCTTTCTTCTCTTCCTTGTCGCTTTTTCATCCTGACTTCTCTCTCTCTCTCTCTCTCTCTCTCTCTCTCTCTCTCTCTCTCTCTCTCTCTCTCTCTCTCTCTCTCTCTCTCTGTGACTGTCTTTTGGTTTGTTTGTACGTTAGCCTGTGTTTCTTTGTCTTTATCTGTTTGTTTTTTCCTAACTGTCTCTTTCTATTTCTCTCTGTACCTTTTATTATTAACTTGCCATGTGTGTTCCCTGTTCTTATCATCAAGTGTCTCGTGTTATCTTCATGCCACATATGTTCCCTGTTCTTATCATCAAGTGTCTCGCGTTATCTCCACATTGCTTGGCGTTCACTCGTGATCCCTCGTCTTGATTCCTTAGCGTTCACTTCTGATCCCGGGTTCTGATGACCTAGCAGCTTCATCCGTTTCCCCGCCATTTGAGTTCAATGTACTGTATAAAAGATCGGACTCCGCCCGTCCCAATACCACATAATACTTTAATCTTTTATTTTCAGCTTTTAACATTGCCCATTTCCAGCAAAATTTTCCTGGAAAGAAGGAGGAAAAGTCACCTCTTAGGATTCTGGAATTCTGGAAGGTGCTTTAAAGGCTGGCTGGATGGCTATCCATCTGTCAGACTTTTCCGTCCAGTGATCCGTAAAGAGGATCCAACCACGAGGTAGGAGGGAGGTAGCACTGGTTTCTTGTCTACCATCCTGGGCTTCGTAATCCATCAGCGTCTCGTATCGTATCGACGACATGTCTAGTGGGATTTTGATCGTCTTGGGGGGGGGGGGGGGGGAGAATATGAGACAAATGATGTGCTATGAATAAATCCAAGATCTGTTACATTTATGATTTGTGGGTTTTGTGTTTATATCATTAAAATCATGGCCCAATTGACTGGAAAGACTGTTTGAATCTGATATTTTTTGGTAGAATATCTTGCCGTCGTCGAAAATCATTTACATGCCATTAGCATATTGAAAGTCTAGGGACGTGTAGATTCTTGCTGATGTGTTCTTCTGTTTCTGTGATATAAGCGATACCAAGTTGGAATTTTGGAAGAGGTGAAACTGACAGAAAAATGGAAAATCTGGTTAACTCGTTGAGTACGACGGTATGACTAGTGCGTGCGACTCACAATCCTCGTGAACAATGGTATGATCCTTGAGAACATTGGTATGGCTTATGAGCATGTTGGTATGGCTTATGAGCATGTTGGTATGGCTTATGAGCATGTTGGTATGGCTTATGAGCATGTTGGTATGGCTTATGAGCATGTTGGTATGGCTTATGAGCATGTTGGTATGGGCTATGTGATGGCTTATGAGCATGTTGGTATGGCTTATGAGCATGTTGGTATGGCTTATGAGCATGTTGGTATGGCTTATGAGCATGTTGGTATGGCTTATGAGCATGTTGGTATGGCTTATGAGCATGTTGGTATGGCTTATGAGCATGTTGGTATGGCTTATGAGCATGTTGGTATGGCTTATGAGCATGTTGGTATGGCTTATGAGCATGTTGGTATGGCATGTGAGCATGTTGGTATGGCTTATGAGCATGTTGGTATGGCTTATGAGCATGTTGGTATGGCTTATGAGCATGTTGGTATGGCTTATGAGCAAGTTGGTATGGCTTATGAGCATGTTGGTATGGCTTATGAGCATGTTGGTATGGCTTATGAGCATGTTGGTATGGCTTATGAGCAAGTTGGTATGGCTTATGAGCATGTTGGTATGGCTGGGATTATGAGCAAGTTGGTATGGCTTATGAGCATGTTGGTATGGCTTATGAGCAAGTTGGTATGGCTTATGAGCATGTTGGTATGGCTTATGAGCATGTTGGTATGGCTTATGAGCATGTTGGTATGGCTTATGAGCATGTTGGTATGGCTTATGAGCATGTTGGCCTGAGTTTTAACCTGATCCTTCAGGTCAAGACTATCACACCCAAGGGTCGTGACGTCTTGTTCATGGGTCGATCTATCGTGCGCTGGGGGTCAATGATACATCGACTACATTTGTATGAATGCGTCCATGAACGAGCTATTGATTTATGATAATTACAAGCTTCCACACTGTTGAACTCACTCTTCGTTCCAAACTAGGAATAATTGTTTGGTAAAAGTATTTCTCTGTGAGGGTGGACATATATACAGAAATATGACAGACACTCGTCATGAGCTGCACAGCGAGTAGAGAACCTTGATACACCAAGTAACTGAAGCTTTTGACGCAACCAATAGTCCAGAGTAGTGATTCCCAAAGTGCCCGTTGAAGACCCCCCAGGGGTCGATGGTCCTGTGCAGGGGGTCGATAAATGACTAGGGGTCGACAGAGGGGTCGATGAATTTCTAGGTGTCCAAAAGCACTACTTTTGAAACTTTGAACACGTAATCGTATGTAAGATAAACCAGAGCAATTTTCTGTTCTTTGTGTAATAAGATGGAAAACTATGACCTAATGATTATCTTTACGTCCATCCATCTCATCATGGATGTAAACTCTTTTAATTATACACAACTTTCTGTTAAATAGTTTTCCTCTACACTTGTACAATTTTGCTGATTTATGTGACTGGAGGTCGATGAAGCCTTAGTAAGTCTGTGACGAGGTTGACAGATTACAAACTTTGGCCACACTTGCTCCAGAGAAACTACCTGAGTTACGGTTACAAAGAACACATACCACTTCATACACCTGATACAGAAGGACATACATTTATGATCGTATTAAAAAGACAGATGTTACAGACTTAAACTATGAATATCTTCTGAGGTACTATTACATGTGTACATTACATATACGATTTACGAAGGAATGTATGAAGATACATTTATCTGACACGTATGTGTGTAAGAGACACATATGTGTCTCGCCTCTTACAAAGAATAGGCAGGTGACAATATTTCACGATCCCCTCTCAAGAGACGCACAAAACACACATCTAAGTGCATACAAAACATCCCGAAATTACATGTAATCATCTTAAGAGACGGGGGGAAAAAAGAGGAAGGGGAAAAACAGAATCCATCCTCAAATGAATTTCTCAGGCGGGGTAAAAATTCCTAAGCCGTCCATCCAAGCCTCCATTCTTTCCCCAATATTTCAATCTTTAAGGCAACCTCATCAGTCAAAACTGTCAAGGGAAGTTTTATTCACGGTGGATTTCCGCTGGAATCCACCGACTTTAATTACCATTCTGAAGTGAGAATTGAATTCTGCTTAACTTAGATTCTTTCTCCTTCAGGGGAAAGTAAATGGATGGAACTAGTTCCTTTTGATTTCGGAATGATTATTATTATTTAATTTTAGTTATTTTCATGATTATTGTTATGGACAGATATAGGTAAGAGGCTAGATAGGGAGATAGTTAGTTGGTTTGTTAGTTTGTTGGCTTGGTAGTAAGATAGATATGTAGACGGACTGTACTTTTGAAGAACATGGGCGAGTGTTATTGTTGTCTCTTTTGTTGGAAAGAATTGTGTTTGACCTTCTCGGCTTGGCGACACGACGCCCCTTCAGCACGGCGGTACGACGGACGACCCTTGAGTACGAAGGTACGACGTCCTTTGGGTGTGAAGCCTGGCATTTTATCTGACCTTTAAGGATCAGGTCATGCATCATACCCAAGGTCCATACCCTCGCGCTCAGGGGTCGTGCCGTCATGTTCAAAGACCGCCATACCGTCGTACTCAAGGGTCGCACCGTCGTGCGCAAGGATCGTCTCATCTCACTCATGAGTTGTGCCTTAATGCTCAGGAGACCAAAATATATGTAATATAGGAAACAAATGTAATACATATGGATCAGATATTATACTACCTTATCACTCCCTAAGGAACTATTACCTTAGCTTCTGGAGCAAAATGGACGTCTGTTTTGTTACACAAAGTATTACTTTTTTAATTTCCCCACTGTGCTGGGAGGGGATCTATTGCTTTTACTCAGTCCTCACGATCCTTACTGATCAACGGACAACTTGGCATGAAAAAAGAAAAAAAAATGCCAATAGTTTACTCTGCTCCAGCAGCGATGATTAGTTTTTTTCCTTTACGATCTAACCAATTAGTTATCTATAATCCAACCGATTAATTGCTTACACAACAATACCACCGATTATTTGTTTATTTTACGGTTGCCGTCGATCAGCTGTCTACCTCACAAACCTTACCCGGTAAATGGTAACTCTATAAACCACATCGACGTAGTGTCTCTCTTACACCCTCACAGATCAGCTGTCTGCCAACAGTTCATGCACACAGTTGATCTTAACCTCATCTAAACTACAGCTGAGTGGACACCTACAGATACTTGGTTATTTCAATATAGCAGAACATTCGTTCCATGGGACGTGAACACTTCTGGCTTCACAGACACGTTCATCGTCACCTTGTGTTGCTGTATTTTCTGTATTTTTAGAGAGATTTACCTGAAAGTTGATTACATCCGTTAATACATAAACCTCTCAAAATATGAGACGCTAAGTGGTTGTATAAGTTTCTTACGTAAAGACGAACATGTAATCATTCCGTGACCTGATACAAGAATGAGATAGAAGACGTAGAACACTCAAGTGATGTACGAGGAAGAGACGTACCTACGTCTCTACCTTGTATGTCAGTTGACTGTTCTGCGTCTTCTGTTTCATCCTTAACCTTACTCATGCCATATCTTCCCTTTCTTATACCTCTCTCTCTCTCTCTCTCTCTCTCTCTCTCTCTCTCTCTCTCTCTCTCTCTCTCTCTCTCTCTCTCTCTCTCTCTCTCTCTGGTATCCCCTCCCGTCCCCTCACACCGCTCCTCTCCCATCCCTCCGTGGCTCCCGTGGTTGGAGGAAGACATGAAGGATGGGTGAGGCCGCTAGGGACCTCTTCTCATAAGCGAGTCGGGGGTGAAATGAATTGGGCCACAGTTAGATTTTTATAGCAGGGGAAGAAAACGGGCTGACGTGCTGCAAAATCCCTCTCACAGTTCTATTTATACTGGGTAAGCGAACTGTTCCTGTCTGGTGTATGTTTTAGTAGAGGGGAGATGGGTCATACACACTCGTATGGACGAATACCGATTGTTAAATATACAGCACACACACACCTGCTCTTTACTGTGGCCAGATGTAGCTATGTATACACACACGTATTGGTATACAGATATGTATAGATGCACAGTTGGCAAGCACAAATGCGTATATATACCTACACAAATACAGCAGAGTTTTGCAGTTATGCAAAGGTGCATACATACGCAAACACACACACACACACACACACACACACACACACACACACACACACACACACACACACACACGCACGCACGCAAACACACCATCATAGCTACCACACATACGCACAGTTGCTTCTAGAGGAAGATATAAAATCGCTCTGAGTCCATTGGAAGGTAAGAAAAAAAAAAGGCAAGTCAAGTCGAGCAGTGTAAGTAACACAATTGGATCCAAGATGGCGGACCCAGCAAATTGCCGGCTGGAGTAGGGGGCCCCCGTGGGGCAGGGCTGGGGCGTTTGAAGATCCCAGGGACGGGGCCAGGATTTAGGGGGTCCCCCTAGGAACGTGGTCGGGGTTTGGGAAACCCCTGGGAAAGGGGCCGATTTTGGGGGAGCCCTGACGAACAGGGCAGGGGTTTGGAGGAACCCCGAGGGGCGGGGCCAGGGCGTGGGAGGCCCCAAGGGACAAGGGATAGGGATGAGAGGGAGACTGGTGGTCGGGGCTACCGCGAGGAAAAGGTCTCTCTCTCTGTGTCTCTCATTTTACTCACTCTTTTTCCTCCACTCCTTCAACGCGTAATCAATATGCATATTGCAAGTACTCCGTCATGGGAGATAATACAGGGAGGGAGTATCTTGTCTTTTGAATATCTTTCTCTTTCCTTTTTTGCGGCGGACGTTGAGTGGAAGTCATTAATATACTTTTGTAAGAATGATCAGGCTTTTAGATGGTTGGGGGGAGGGGGCCTTCGTGCTTCCCCGTTATCAATGCTGGCCACTAGCCTTCGTCATGACCTCATGGGAAATGGGGAGTGGGTGTGGGGAGGGAGGGACCGCGTCATAATGTATGTATGTTTATACATATCCGTATACTTCACTACATATGTGTATGTTGTAGTAAGTGGGTATGTCTTTACATCTGTGTGTGTGTGTGTGTGTGTGTGTGTGTGTGTGTGTGTGTGTGTGTGTGTTTTACGAATTTGTTTAACTATTCATTTATGCAATATGTATTAGGCCAGCGTATTACGTGAAGTAGCCTTGTTCTGCAGATGAGACATGCTCACACAGGAGAAATACGTCAGAACAGGTTTTTACGGAAAATCGCGTTAAATTCTAAATTTCTAATAGCAGGAACTTCTAATTAAGCTGTCAAGGTGAAATGTAGGCTTTAATCCAGTGGACTATGTAATTCCCTTTGTGTTATTACATTAGGTCAAAATCTTATTTATAGTTGAGATTCCGTGTGTGTGTGTGTGTGTGTGTGTAGAAGATTTCAAGAACTTGATCTTGCAATTTTGCCAGTTGACTATAATCAACATAATTATAGCGTAAGATTTAAAAATGTCTTAAGGACTTCACCAAACCTCACATTCTATCATTTACTCTCGCCAGTTCAGAACCAATTAAATCACGTTGTCATGTCACTAACATCGTCTTTTCACATATTTTTTTTCACTGTTTGTGCTTTTTATAGGAACCACATTAAGATATAAGTTTCCCTTTTAATATGGAGCACTTCTGTACTTCATAAAGTGTAAAGTATCTTATACTTTAATCATAGTGATGAAGACACTTGGAGTTGTGTTTTTGATTGATGGATATTTCGTGTCTGATTCAGAAGCAAATAGAAATGAAAAAAATATTCAGAATGATTAGGCTTCATGGCCCTATTGATATATGTTCCTTCTCTCGTAAAAGAGAAATACGAAGCCTTTCGATCCACATTCTTTTTCATATGAAGATAGTTCAAACATACCGTAAGTTGTGTTGTTTGATTTTGTATAGTGAGTGTCTAGGGCAGTTTTGTCTTCCTTCACAATAGGTGAATACCATGTACAGGTAATATTTCCATATTGCTATACTGATTACAAAGGTTTCGTTCATTATCATGAGTTATGATGAGTATGGCTGAAGGTAGATGTTCGTTACGGTCGATCACAGAGGGTCTGGGGTGAACAACTTCAGTTCAAAGTGTTTCTGTCCAAAGTTTGACCTTCAGGACAATCACAATGTATAACGCATTTGAATTGCAAATGTTTTTCAAGTATTGGTAGTATTTTAAGGTTTCTCAAGTATTATTAGTAGTGCCTTAAGGTCAGCCTTCGAGGATAACATACCTTTATGACACTCTACATTCTTAAGTCGATATTCTCTCACTAAAGACATACAAGACACATTGTTAGTCTGGAGATTGTGTTTGGCCACGAATTTGTTTGCGTATGTTTGAAGATTTCACATTTATCCACTAACCATCTTTTTAGTCCTTTGAGACATGTTTATGAAAATTGGTACGCTTACTGTCTGGGTCTTCCCCCTCCTTGTGATACAGGGTGGGATTAAAAACTTACACCGTTAGCATTATTTAAACAGGGAACTTGTAGTGGTGTTGGGAGTGTGCAATGGATACATGGAAAAAAGCTAAGCCAATAGGAGGTATAGATAACAACGGAGCAGGTCTTAGGAAGTCTGATTACTAGAAGAGACTTTGAACTTGTCTGTAAGCAGGACAGTAAGCCTCATGAATGGAAGGTTATAGAGACTCGATCACCATATGAACGCTGTGGCTTCCTTATGTAAACACAATACACAAGCAAGGGTAAGCCTTAGGAAGACAGCCATTAGTAACTTAAGATCGATCACTATAAGATATTATACGTTTTCCCAGGTATGCACAGCGAGGAAGACAGCCGTCCGAGTCGTGAGGGAGGAATGATTAAATGAAATTATTTACAGCAAGTAACAAAATCTTTAGAGACGAAAAGGTCGAAAAGTTCGTTTCGTGCCGTCTTCGGGCCGCGTGACACACTCGACATTTTCTCCTTGCATTCTTTATTGGTGAGACCGTTCGATAATTTGTGGGAGCTCTAGTGACTTTAGTATTCTCACATCAAGCGAAAAGCGAAGAGGAAGAGGGATTAAAGAGAGGATAAAGATAAAACGTAATGAAGTAAGATGAAATGAGATAAAAAAGAAAGGTTGATGAAATAAAGGAATGTCAAGTGAAAGGGTTTATACATCAACATAAAAAGATCATGATTGAGTGGAGGGAGATTGGTGTGCTAATCAACTCTCCTGTAATGGACCTGAACACCTTAATCCATATTTGAGGGGAGGGGATTAGGGTGATGATCTACTCTCCTTTACGGACCCAACACCTTAATAACATTAGAGCAGTGGGGATCAGGGAACTAATCAACTCTCCCTAAATAGATTTCACTGAATTGATCCACGTTTGAGTGGACTGGGATGCTAGTCAGATCCTGAAGAAAATATAAAGACTTCAGCGGCCTTACCCGTATATATACATCCTTGGGACATGAACAGTCGGTTAAATAGTTCTATACATGATAATGATAGCAACATGAAGAGAACAAGATAGGAAAAGATTAGAGGGGAAAAACGATTTTGATCAAAAATGGCCACAGGTCTGTTGAACCGGACATATGTGTTGACTATTCCATTAGTTCATGTCACCCCTGGACTAATCCTGAGTGGCTAGACTCGATCGGAATTTCCGTTCAGGATTTCTTTATCCGGATAAGATACGATGGAACAATTAAAAAGAGAAACCTATGGTGAAAGGTCACTAATGGTCTCCTGGTGCAGGGTGGAGCTGAATTATGTATTCTCTCGAAGAGAGAGAGAGAGAGAGAGAGAGAGAGAGAGAGAGAGAGAGAGAGAGAGAGAGAGAGAGAGAATAAGTGATGAAAATATGAGGAAAAACATGTGGGAAAGAGGAAGTCGTCAGTGGGAAATGCACAGCCACATCATCTTCGATTACATCTTCCTTCCTGATGGTCATCTGGTGTTTAATATGTTGAGCAGAACTAACATTCTACTGATCACTAAACTGGTGGATAATCAGTTCGGTACAAACAGTGCTTTGGGGAGCAAAGCAAATTCGCTTCCTGTTTTATTGTAGCCAACGTCGTAAGGACAAAAGTACGGCCCCAGTCGTGGCTATATCGATTGAAGGGTGGAATAATGAGTATCACGAATGAAGAAAAAACAAAATAGGGATTAATTTGAAGTAGAGGGAAAGACGACAGAAGAAGAAGATTCCGTAGCCTCACCTTACGTTGGGTAACACATTATTTCATAGTTTACGAAAGTAGCAACAGCTTCATTTAACTGGTAGCAAAACTTTCAACCAAGATTCTTTACCTAATGTTACGAGTGTTGTTTTTGGGTGGGCGATTATCTGCAACGGTAGAGATGATCCTGATCAGAACCGCAAGTACTCGGTAAATACCAGGCTTAAATTCTGCATCGGATGGTCTCGAAGAGGGAAGACCAGTGATGATATGAACGAGGTTAAAGTCGAACTAGTTTATCTTCCTCCTTGTTAGAGAGAAGATAGTCTGCCAAGCTGTGAAGATAAGGTATCATCAGACTTCCGTCGTGAGGAAAGATATTGCTCTGAGTCCTTGTTTCATATCGTGGCCAGAGATTCTCCAGAAACCATTTGCCCAACTTGATAAGCAGATATTACAAAGGTATTTTTATCTACGCTGCATTAGTAAGTCAAAGGAAGACAATCAGTGGATGCAGAGTGTCAGTTTGTGTAGTGGAATTCTTCACTAACTGTAGAACCCATGTGTAATATGAGACACAGCAAAGTATGGACCAAGGTAGTATGGATGAATTATACATATTAGAGAATAATGCTTTTTACTGGACATTTGGCGAAGAAAAACGAGTGTAGATGCGTTCATACCTACCGATGAAAGAATTAAAAGAAAGAAAAGAGATGAATAAGGAAAGACTAAAAGCAGATTGAACGAACGCTTTTGTGTAATGTACAAGCTTTAGCACTGTTATATTGGGCAGTGCCATGCCATGCAGTGTCATGCGTTGAGGGGATAACTCACACGAGAAATTATTACTCATCGGAATATATGAAAACACTGGAAGCATTGGGAGAACTCACAGGTGTTTTAATGTCCGACGCAGATACGGCGACCTGCACTTTCTCACTTGAATGTTCCTGGTCAAAGGTTCATACAGGTGGGAGACGAGAGGTCTTATTCTCCCACCACCAGTAAGTATACAGAATTTATGCTGTTCTCTCACCACAACTCAGACTTTGACTTATGCTTCACAAAAGTTACAAGTCGACTGTAAATGTCGCTTGTGAGCGTAGGTCCAGAAGTGATGGATTGACCAGTTCACACGTACCATAAAGAGTATGACGTATGCGTCTTCCTAATTGACCTAACACAAACCAAGACCAGAGTTGACCTTAAGATGGCAGCACTGTAGCGCGGACGTGAGCGAATAGATAGATGATCTCCTTGTGTTCTGTGTTATCATCTTGAACGTTTCGTTTACAAGAACGTGGATCGTCGTCGGCCCGTCACAAAACAAAGGACCTTTGCCTGGCGGAGTGTAGGCGAATTTGACAACAACAACAACAACGGCTGCCGTTTGAAGAGAAACTATTTACATACTTATGTTTGTACGTGCGTGTGTTCCTCCGTTCATCCGTATCCGAACGAGTACTTTCTTGTGTGGCTATGACTAGCGACAACAAACCGTACAAAATTCACCGAGAATGAAGATGACGTAAAGGTGATTTAATGAAGGTGCTCATGATAATGAGAGGCTTCGAGAATCCTTGATATGAACAGAAATTTAAGGAGACATCACCCTAATTAGACATAGGTGAGTGTTTTACTTTGAAATACATTTCCTTCAACATGAGTGTTACTACAGACGATAAGTTGCCAGTAAGGTTAAGATTAACATCATAAGAGTGCTAAAAACTACACGGGTCAAATACGTCAAGTCCAAGACTGACATTATTTGCGCCTCCTTACTTGACTATTTATCTGTATTTCTCCTCAAGTTACCAACTTCCTTTGTCACTCCTACCACACTGACCTCTACGTTTCTGCCACCACAAGTTTTGCCTTGATAAAACCCCGTGGTCCGTTGTTGAATGCGATCCGTTGTACTCCTTCGTCATTAAACTGACAATTGTTAAGGAAAGACTGAGGAGGCGTGTTTTAGATATCACTAACGCTCACCAGCAAGCACCAAGAAGCAGCACTCATTACCACACTCATAGCTTTTACATGGCAGACTCTTTTAAACTCTTCTGCACATCAGAACTAAAAGCTGTTTTGCTAATTAGGAAGCTGATTAGATATTTCGTTAGTTAATTAGGTACTCTGGTAATCGGATGGCTAATTAGTTATTTCATATAATCAGAGAGGTAATTAGGAGTTTTGTTATCAGAGGGCTTCTCATTTGTGCTAGTTAGGATTTTTGATGGAGGGTAATCGGGACTTGACACTTTGTTCGATCATATGTTTTCTTTATTCTATATCGTACTAATAATTCCAGCTCATGTAATGTCTCAGTCATGATTTTAGACTATGTCCTTCCCTGTCACACTGGGTTCATTGGCCAGTTCGTCCCGTCGGTATCACTGTAGTGTTGAAGACTCCTGTTTTTGGCCCCCGCCACCCAAACTTCCAGAGTCCGACACAGCAGCTGTTTCAGCCCCGAATAATTTTCCTTCACCCTACTGGAACTTTCCAGAATGTTCGAGATGTTCCAGGCCCGCCTCCTGTCTCTCCCTTGAAGTAATATGTTCCCGAAACTTTGTGATTGTATTACTGATCGCTGCCGGATTCGGAATACTTTATATATGCAAAGTTCATTTTCAAAAAGTTATGAGGAATAGCGACTTTAGTTTCGGCTTTTTATGTGTATATGAATAATTACTGGATAGGAAAGGGTGCAATTGTATTCCATTCAGTTCTTTTTCTTCCTAGTCCATATATTTGCATGAATTTAGGTTTCTGATAACACTACCATTAACCTTCCTGTCTCAGGGCTCTTGCAACGCTCAGGAAGGCGGCCACGTCCACTGCGCGAAACTATAGCTCAAGAAGCGTAACGAAGTTGTTAGTGCAGGACAGTTAAGGAGAAAGTGTTCAGAATTGTGACACGAAACGTCTTGTGATATGCTGAACTGGTCTTTATAATGTGTGTGGTGTCCACAACGCTCATAAGAAAACGTTGTGATGTACATATGGGTTGGTGTGAGTTGGCTGCCCTGTTCTGGACGCGAGCCCGGGCCTATGGGAATTATGAATAAAGTGAATAGATAAATGAATAGATAGATGAATAAAGGTTGAGTAGCGTTAGGCAGCCATTCAGCGGAAAATACACAGATGAGGTATTACAAATATCACAGAATTGGGAGGTCATGATTGTTACTAGCTGTGTGTGTCTGTGTGTGCGTGTGTGTGTGTGTGTGTGTGTGTGTGTGTGTGTGTGTGTGTGTGTGTGTTGTCAAACTACATTACTAAAACGCTTTCTAGTAAAAGTATTTTTATTGTTTCAAATTAATCTTTCTGGAATTCATTTATCATCACAGAAAGGAATTATATTTACACACTCCGGAATCATTTAGTCTCATTGGTTGTATTCATGATTCTGAAAACGATGAATGTCATGCTGTTTATTAAATGCGTCCCAAAACGGAGCTTTTAACCTGTCAAGGATGATTTGTGGAAAGAGAGGCAATTATTTATTAAGTTCCATTTTCTATGTATCGCTCTCCTAGCGTATTGGGTGTATATGCTGATGATACGTCCTATGTACTTTATGATGTCATATGAAAGTAATGTGTAAGATATTTCAACATTCTGTTGCTTTTGTAAAAAATAACTTTTTTCATTTCATGATTTTGCAACAGGATAATCGTAAGAATATTGTGGTTTGCTTTTCTTTTGATTCAAGTTGAAGAATAAAACGTTTTACTGAATTGTAAAATATGGTTGACATCTTGTATCAACGGGTGTTCCTGACCACAGATGATGCGTGGCGGTTTTGTGAATGACTGGTACCGTATAAACCCAAGGGAAACGCTGTATATCCGTGGGGACACCGTTAATTAGTGGGATACTGTAAATTCGTGGACAATCTGTAAGTCTGAAAGAAGACTGTGAATGTAACCAGAGAGACCTTGTACTCCTGTAGGGGAAGTATGAGTTAGAGAGGACACTGTAGAATTGTAAGACAATTGTAAAACTGTAAATCTATGGATAAACTTTACAACAGATGCTGTATTGTAAATTTGTGTGGCCACTGTAAGTCCAAGGAAGCAATGTAAGTCAGTGCTGGCCATTGTAAATAGAAATCACAGTAAATCCGTGGGACATTGTGAATCATTGGGGCCACTGTAAATCACTGAAGACACCATACATCCATGGGAACGCTGTAAATCAGTCGGTACAGTGTAAATCAATGAGGACACTGTACATTGATGGGAACACTGCAAATCACAGTGGCCACAAAACCACTGTGGACACTGTAAATCTGTAGGGGAACATAAACTTCTTAAGAACACTCTGTACCCGTGAGGACATTGTAAATCTTGTGGAGTTCCCGGAGGGACCTCTCTTAAGTCCCGCAGGAGTTAGTTATAAGAAAGGAAACTTACTCAACTTACTCGTTATACCTAAGAGTCGGCTGGTTAGGCGGACGCTGTCAAAATGTTAAGTACATAGGGTAAAGACTGCCAGAGTAAATGTTGGCAGACTTGTAAGTGTTGGCTGGGTGTAAATGTTGGATGAGGGCGTAAATGGTGAAGGGATGTATGCTGGCAGAGTTAGGCTTGGTAAACAGTTAGGTCGGTGGGGAGAGAGAGAGAGAGAGAGAGAGAGAGAGAGAGAGAGAGAGAGAGAGAGAGAGAGAGAGAGAGAGAGAGAGAGAGAGTGTTCTAGGTAGTAACAATGTTAAGTAGGAAACACCAGAGGACCAGGCACTGGGTACAAGGTGTTGATGCTGTAAGAACCAGGTAATTAAGAGATCAGTCCGGTACATAAAGATGAGCAGCCGCGAACCAGTATACCTGATAACATCTCTCCACTTTTATGAGGCTCAGGTAAAACATGTAGACTTACTCTCCAAGATGTTGGGTCCTGGTAGGAGGAGGTATACGGTAAACCAGACGTATACTGTGACAAGCGAAGATGAGAAGAAATGTGGCTTGTTTCCGTGTATAGTTTTGTCATGAGGTTCGCCTGGTCTGTGGCCGATATGGGATGTTATGACGTTATGCACTGTATGTATATCATGAGGTAGAGATGCATACAGCCACCCTGGAAATATTTTTTACATCCGAAAGACGAGTAAGAAGCCCAGCAAGAGAACGTCAAAACAATCTCTTTTTGGATTATGTACCAGGATATGTAGCCCGTTTTCGTAGAAAGAACCTTTGTTGTAGAATGGTAAAATAGTGTTGAGCACTACAGTAATAGTCCATAAGATATTCAGGTGCCACTGAAGGTGAGGCTTGCTATTACCACACATCGCAGGGAACAAATGAGACGGTTTTGAACGCAGATGACAGCAGGTGTTTTGTGGAAACGAACTCGGCGAGGCACAGGTCGAAAAGTACTCAAGGGAATTGTTCAAGTGATGGGTGGTAAGTAAGAGGGACGGAGACAATACACACATTACCAATGTTCCCCCTCGCTCATTCCCAGAGACATCACGAGCCTGGAACGAGGCAGGCAGACAGGCAGGAGAATCCTGGGGGAAAATGAAGGTGCTGGTAATACAGGTGAGATTATGATGACATGTCCAGAGAGAGAGAGAGAGAGAGGGAGGAAGGAACGGCGTGAGGTGAGGGTCACATGGGAGAGGGGGAGCAGAAGACTTGAGGTCGACGGACCACGAACAACAGAAAGCAGAGGATGTGGAGGGAGGAGAGGGGAGATCGGGAGGACAACAAAGCCCTGAGTCTATAGGGAACTGAGGGGAAGACAAAGGGAGGAGTGTTGATAAGAGGGGAGAGGTAGAGGGAGGGAGGGAAGGAAGGGAGGAATAGGAGGAGGAGGGGAAAGATGGATGGTATAACGCGGTGTGGAGGTAGAAAGACGAATGGCTGGGGAATGGAAATGTGATGGAGGAGGGTGAGGATGAGAGGCCTGCCCTCGATGGATCCAGCCAAGGAGAGGAATTACTCGTAAGTAGAAGTTTATACAGAGAAGCGCTGAGGTGGGGTAGAGGGTACCAGTGAATCATGCATTACGATGATTGCCAAGATAAAGATAACCCTCAAGATCTCCCAGTGAACAACAGCACACATACCCGATCACATTAAATGATCACGAATGACATTGAAGATTTTCAACAAATACGAGGATAGTTCAAGTGAAGAAAAGAGATGATTAATGTGATAAAAAGATGAAAGAAATAGCTGGCGTGGTTAAAGAGGGGGCTCCTGAAAAGACCCCCCTGGTGAAGGAATGTGATGGAGGAAAGTACCATCTTGAGGTCTTGTGTGGACTACTTTATAGTGTAACACACAGACGTGAGAGTCAGGAGATGGGGATATAAGGCGGCCATTTGACCCACAGTTCATAGCAAACTGTGTTATTAAGGTGTGTGATGCTGTACTTGACGACACTGCCTACAGATAATGATTTCACTTCTGTTGTCTCGGCTGGCTTCTTATTTTGTATTTCTGTCTGTTCGTCTGTTTCTCTACCTTACTGTAGGTCTTGTTATTTTTTTTCCCTCTCTGCTACAAAGCCATATCTCGTGGTAGGTACTCGTAGTATGGGTAAGTAGGTACACACACACACTCTCTCTCTCCCGCTACATCCTTCTACCTGGCTGGTGCACGTCAGGCATCCTCCCAATACCACGGCTATTGTCAACTTCCGCAACACCTTTTGCTTCCCGCTTGGAACCTGAGGCCACCGATGTCATCCTGGAGAAAAAACTATCCAGCACTATAAGGGAAAATACAATAGGAAATAACTGATGCCCTTCACCTGAGCTTTTGACTCCCAGAACGTTTCCATTGTCAGTCTTTTTTGGCTTGATGTAAAAGTTGGTTAGATGGGAGGAAAAGTTGAGGGGGAAAAAATGGGTATAGTGTTAGGGGGACAGAAGAGGACTGGATGATGGTGGTGGACCTGTGAACATGGGAGAAGGTAGCAACAGTAACGGAAGGAAATGGAAAGTTGAAATGGTACAGAGAAGAAGTTTGGAGGCTTTATGGAGGTTTGGTGATGCAAGGACTCGGAACACACACACACACACACACACATACACACACACATGTATGTATATATATATATATATATATATATATATATATATATATATATATATATATATATATATATATATATATATATATATATATACGTAGTTACAGAAGCCAGAAAAATCACGCTTGTGGGATCAAAACCCATGTTAATGACCACGAGATGAGATTATGTTCGGGATTATAGGGGGCAGGAGAGATGTCTGAATTATAGGGTGACGGTACGTTATATTGGATGATAGTGCGGATTATAGGAGCAGAAGAGATGTGAGGATGGATAGGCTGGGGTTGGAGGGTAATAATACGAAGATAAGAGAAGGAGGGGAAGAACTCTCACTGATACAATCCAAACACGTCCATTATGGAGAGGGAAGGGCAGTCACGTGACCTGAACCATTACATCACCGCATCGTCATTAATTACGTCACCGACACGTGTTAAGCAGGAAGTGTTGCCGACGAGTGTGTTTGTATTTCTTGTCGTCGCCTAGTCTATTTGCGGAAGGTTGCCTAATAAACACATTGGGAATATTTCTCGAACGTTGCTTCCAGCCTCACCGTATGTGTCTGTCATTATTCATATGATTAGATCAACGTCTTGGCGTGAGGGCTTCTCCTCGAAATTAGTTTTTCTTTTTTTTTTCCACATTCTTCTTGAACTATAACAACCAGCGAATACAATCACCTTGACAGAAATTCTTGCCTATTTCCAGTTTAAAGGTGGAAGAATGATATCTCTTGTTCGATATGTGGAAGAAACTCTTCTTTCATTGGAAAGTTGGTAGAAACTTTCTCTTTTTTTTTCCATTGGAAAGATGAAAGAAACTCTCTTCCACTGAGAAGGTGAAGGAAACTCTCTTTCACTGGAAAACTGGAAAGAACTCTCCTTCTTCCATCCGAATGGTAGAGGAAACTTTCTCTTTCTTCCACTGGGAAGGTGGAACAACCTGACTCATTTTCCCTTCTGGAAAGGTGGTAAAACTCCAACTTTCCTCCACTGGAAAAGGTGCCTTTTTATCTGGCAGACGTGATCAAATCTGGAATATGAAGTCAGCAACGATTGGCCACTTTCCTGGAAATTGTGCTCGTATTTTAAGCTCAGTAATAGACGTAGACGATAGCATTAGGAACACCAGTCTTGCCAGTTCTTTGCCCAGCACCGTAACCAATCCCCGGCCAGAGTACAAAGCCTCGTTCGTTCCTGTAAGGCCTAAGCCAATCACGATCCTCGTTTGTAACTCTCAACTGGATTGTTTTCATTTGTGGCTGAAGCCATTTGAAATACATATCTACTGTGGTTTATGAAGTAGATCTGATATGTTACATCTAATCTATAGATCAGATGTAACATCTAGAGCTTTTCTCCAGGGATGAAACATTGTATAGTCTGGCTGATAGTTATTGGGAAATTTTTGGCGATGGTGGTAGGCCTCTCCCGTCGAGAGGGAGTGTGAAGGGCAACACGCCCACCGTCTGGGAAAATATTTAGCGAAGACCTATCAATAAAGAGGAAAAAAGGTGAAGAGGGTGGCTGCTTCGACGGGAAATGAGGAGAAAGTAGCACCAAGATGGTGTGAGAAGGGACGAGAAGGGATCCAGTGACGTGCTATAGGCTCTCAGGATGAGTTAACCCCTCGAGCATGAGGGCACGACCCCTGAGCACGACAGTATGACTTCTGAGCACAACGGTATGACTCTTGAGATTGACGGTACGACCCTTATGTTCGACGGTACGACTCTTCGGTGTAATGGGCTGGCCTTTGATCCGAGTTACGGATCGAACCGATCGTAACGAACCTTAGGATGATATACCTGTGGCTTAGGAGGCTCCTGATATCACTCTGTGGTCACTGACGACCCAAGAGAGTCGTGCTCTTGGCTCTGGAGGATCACGACCCGATTCTGTAGTCCCTCACGACCCAGTAGAGTCTTAACATTTGCTTGGGAAGCATAAAACCTCACTGTACGGTCAGTACATCATGATGGTACTATCTTTCTCGTCGTTACAATAGTTGTAATCTGTTGCTGTGGTGGATCTTCTTGTTGCTCTTAATACTGAATTCCTTTTTCATCAGAATGTTTTTGTTGTAGTTAAAGTTTTATATTCATAGTGTTTTTCTTTCTTCTTTGTCTTTTTTTCTTCTTCAGTGTTTACCTTATTCTTTTCATCATTACAGTCATCTTTATCATCGTTATGATTGCTCTGTTATTGTTCTTTTTATATCTGACTTTCCTAGGAGAGAGAGAGAGAGAGAGAGAGAGAGAGAGAGAGAGAGAGAGAGAGAGAGAGAGAGAGAGAGAGAGAGAGAGAGAGAGAAATTTCCCCCTACCGTTTAACACTAGTTCACGACAGATCATTACATCCATATCTATCACCCTCCCTCGTCTCTTATTTCCAATTTTCTTCTTCCCTCGGGCCCCAGTACCCCTCCCTGTGTTCCCACACAGCCCTAGGCCAGCACAAGCTAACCTAGTTAAGGGAGCAGGCATCGACGCGCACGAACACACACACACACACACACACACACACACACGAGTATCTAGAATGCCAGAAAGCATTTGACACCGGCCCACTCAGGAGGTTGGCAAAGAAGCTGGCTCGCCAGGCAGGAATGAGGGGAGACTCCTTCGATGTATAGAAAATTATGATAGGTCAAGGGAGCAAAGGACAATTGTGGTGTGACACAAGGCCCAACCTTGGGTCTGTAGATCTTGATCTCTGTAAATGTCTTGCCAGAAGAACTGTATGTGGATGATAGTTGTGATCACAGGGAAAGCAAAGAGAGACGAGGATTGCTTAATCTTACAAGGGGACCTAGACAAACTCCAGATTTGGTCTCCTGCATGGTCAATGAATTTCATTCCGAGTAAATGTATAGTAATGAAAAGCACTTCAGTGGCTGTAAAGTGTCACTCCTTTTGCCAAGATAACTGGCTTCTCTTTGTGCCTCTCCCGCGCATGGGCTCTTGGCATTCACTCCACAAACAGACGATCTTTCCATCTCACTATAGCACTTGACAACACGCAACTCACAGGTATTGTTCTTCATAACCTCAGTTTTTCATGTGGTGAACGCTACGAGCTAGCCCTAGTTTTTGGCAAAATGTCGTCGTAAGTACTCGTTAGTAAGTAAGTACTTTGTGTATTCTAACCCGACCATATGGCGAGATCTCGTCAGCGGTAATTAGATTCATCTCTCTCTCTCTCTCTCTCTCTCTCTCTCTCTCTCTCTCTCTCTCTCTCTCTCTCTCTCTCTCTCTCTCTCTCTCTCATCCCTGCTCCCTTATCAGTCTTCTTCGTCTCCCCAGAATCACCACAAACCCTTATCTGATCATAATTATCATATTTTTCTCTTCCCTCTCCATTCACTCACACCAATGTACTCTCCTTCCCCCTTTATCCTCTCCGTGTCTTTCAATCTCCTCTCGTATCATCATATTTTATGCATTTCTATTTCCATTCTTCTTGTCCACCCTGTTCTTAATGTATCATTTTGGCTTCCATTACCAGTGATTAGCATCTCTACCCCTTTCGTAATACTGTATTATTTCTCCATTTACCTCCATTATCATCTCTCTCTCTCTCTCTCTCTCTCTCTCTCTCTCTCTCTCTCTCTCTCTCTCTCTCTCTCTCTCTCTCTCTCTCTCTCTCTCTCCCTTCCTCCCTCTTTCTCCTTCTCCCCCACCCAACCACAACCGTCCTCCGTCCCTTCCTGCACGCCCCCCCCCACTGCCACAACCTGCATAATCGTCTGATGCTATTTACCCAGTCATGGTATATAATTTATTTCCCCCCACGGGAGAATAACGAGGAGTAGGAGGACGCAGGGGAGGGGCAGGAGGATGGAAGAGGAGGCGAGGAGGGGGGAGGAGGTTGAGGAGGAGTTTTGTAGGGAGACGGGTATAGAAGGGAATAAATTGGAACTATGAATTAGCGGGGAAATAGGTTGATAGAGACGTAGATGAGACGTGAGGAAATAAGACAGATGTAGAGAAAAGAAGAGGAAGAGATTAGAGTGGGGTGAGAGAGAGAGAGAGAGAGAGAGAGAGAGAGAGAGAGAGAGAGAGAGAGAGAGAGAGAGAGAGAGAGAGAGAGAGCAAAATACTCAGATGTGGACGAAAAGAAAATAAACGAAAGGAAGCTGGTTACGAAATAGGTGAAGAAAAGCTATTTCAGCTGTAAAGTAGGGAAAGGAGGAGAGAGAAATGGACAAGAGATGAGAATAATGAGGATGAAGAGTTAATGAAAAAGAAGGAGGAAGTAAAAGAGAGAGAAAGAGGTGGGGAAGGAGAGAGGGGGAAGGGTGAATCACGGCTCGGAGAGATGAGAGGGTGAAAGAACATAGCATTAACTAGATCGATGTGGTATACGAGGGTGGACGTGCTGTAGTTGGCTGAAGCAGGGCATATGAAGCGCTCGATGTCAACCATGGAACAGTTTGTGGGGCTTGACTTGGAGAGTAGGCTCTGGTTTCTGTACATTATACATGACACCGAGATACTGGAAGTGTGCAAATTAGGCCATTGTTCTTTCGTTCCTGACTTTACCTCGGTAAGACAAGAAAGGCATATAGGTGTAAGAAATATGTGTATGTTTATTCCTGCTTCAAGCATTATGGAGATAAGGACTGAATTTTCTAATATGTCTGTGTCTAGTGTCTCTAAATTTTCTTATCTCCCACCTTCTCATGTTTGAGCCATTGTTGTGTTCACTATCTTCAGGGACTGTATACATTTAAGCTGTGTATTTCTCAGACTTTTACCCACGCCTATCTATTGTTTGGCCAGTTTTACCTACCTATTCAACTCTGTTATTTAATTCTCCGGCCATTTTTAAGGCTTTTCATTAACGCGATTATTCAATTCTCCGTCATTTAGTACTAGCTCAAGGTATCAGCATTTTAGCTTTTGGACAACATAACTGTTTGTTATCTAATTTTCAGACATTTACCTTGAGTTTCTCAATTATCAGATCTGTGTTTGAACTCTCCACCACCTAGATCATCTTCACTTGTGTTCTTTTATTCTAAAAACATTTTTATAAGCCTATTTGTCTTTAGGGCGGCCTTTTAAATTTCTAATATCTAATTCTGAGTCTTCTATTTTAGCTTTTATCTCTAAGGTCATTGACCTTTACCTTTAGGGTCATTGACTTCTATTTGATTATCACGTCTTTATTTCAGAGTTTTTTCGCTCAATCTTTTGAGCCATTGAATTCCAGGTCATTTAACCTCAGGTCATAATTTTAGAATTTCATCTTTCTGTTTATCTAACTTCCAGTTATCAATATCCACACTTATGATCTTTCAGCCATCTGTCTCTCAACCATAAATGATTACGGTCCTTATCTCTGATCCAATTATCTCAGTGTCATTTATCTCCTAATCATTATTCTATTAGCTATTTACGTTTTCATAACTTCTGATTGGATATGCGAAAATTAATGCATAAAAGCCGTTGAGGAAGGGTGGAAAAAATAAATTCTTTGTTAATATGACATTAATTTTCCTGTTATGCTATTTGGGTAGGGAGACAGTAGGGGACAAACGGCTATTGTATGAGAGAGAGAGAGAGAGAGAGAGAGAGAGAGAGAGAGAGAGAGAGAGAGAGAGAGAGAGAGAGAGAATGGCATAAGGCTGTCATTGACCCGCCTCTCCGTTAAAACAATAAAGATATCGGGCCTTGAAATCGCAAATGTCTATTAACAGAAACGAGTTCCGTGTTTTGAATCACCACCTCAGCCATCCACCTCGAAAGTCCTCGCAGTTTTTCTCCCCGACTGAAAAAACATTCCAAAATAAACGCAGCGGTCTTGACAGATGGGAACGGTGAGAGGAACCCACTGAAGCTTTGACTCACGAACACACAAAGGCACTCCCAAGCCCATAAACACTTACAGAGGAAGTGAAAACAGACGGCTCACATGTGTGAGAGGACTCAAATGTATGTCCTGCCTACCTGCCAAGTCCTTGACTACATACACCCTCAATGTGTGTACATACACTCGGACAAGTGTGAATGTTTACACAATACTCGGACATACACTCGAGCCTGAGTCTATGCACTTGAATGGTTGACTGAAATGATTGTCTCAGTACACTTGCAAAGGCATGCATATCCTTTGGTTTTTATTGTGTCCGTAATCCTCTGTCTCTCTGTCTGGTGTGTGTGTGTGTGTGTGTGTGTGTGTGTGTGTGTGTGTGTGTGAGTATCTGGATATCTGAGACCCTTAACAAGCCAGGTTATATGTATGTTTCTCTCTCTCTCTCTCTCTCTCTCTCTCTCTCTCTCTCTCTCTCTCTCTCTCTCTCTCTCTCTCTCTATCAGTCCCAGACATTGTCAGAGCGCCAGGGCAGCAGACCTACATACAGACACACATGAACCCTGGCGACGTGTGGCGGACCATTGCACAAAGGAGGGAGGAGGAACAGACGAGGGCAGAAAAGGAAACTTGTGAGAGAGAATGACCGATAAGGAAGCATGATGGACTGGTAAACCATTTTATATGAGGAAGGACTGGCATTTTCCGATGATTAATGGAGGAAGAATGAGTGATCAAGTGAGGAAAGAAGCAAGAGGTGACAAGTTGAAATATATGAAGGAATAAAGGACGAGAGTGACGAAAATACGACAGAGAGGATATTGGTAAGGGAGCTAGTAGTGAGAAGGAATATAGATGGAAGGGAGGGGAAAAGCGGATGAGTGAGGAAGAGACAGGAGAAGGTGATAAAGGAGTAGATGGATAGGGAATAAGCGAGGGACTGAGTGATTAATATCCGTAAGGGGAACGGATAGAAAATGTTTAGTGGAACAGTGAATGAGGAAAGTGACACCAAAAGAAATAGAGAGACCGTTGGATAATGCTAATAATGAATGAAGCGAAAAATAACAAAGCAATCAAGAACGTGATGAATGGGGAAGGTGTCCATGCCCTAGACAGAAGAAGGGAAGAGGGGAAACAAAGCGCGAAAGGTGACACGAGAAAGCAAATATAGCAATTGAAGATTAGGACACGTTACAGAAAGAATAGGCAGGTATTTCAGTAGGGCGGGGCAAGGGGGAATGATATGAAGATCAACTGAGAAGTAAGATAGCGAAGTACTAGAACACAAGGAGAGAAGTGAAGAAGGATATGGTAATGTGAAGAAAATGACAAGCAGCAGATCGAATGTGGAAAAGGTAATGAAAACGTCACCGCAAGGTTACACTATGAATGAAAAGTCCCTAGTGACGAGGCTGTACCGTTAGGAGATACATTCTCGTCAACGATCTCACTTCAAAGGAATTCATTATTTCCCAGCTTCTGGAAGTAGCGCAACCTTGGAGCTGTAAAAACTCATGGAAAGAGATCTTGGGAACATGGGACCTTTCTTAGCAAGAAGCCCTGGGCCAATTATATATACATTAGTCAGCATTCACAGTTTGATGAATCAGTTTCTTCCATTCATCCACTAAGCTGATGCTATAAAAGTACATATTTACATGTTTTCTGACAACATTCTTGCTTAGTTTGATGTCATGATATCCGGTCACTCCAGCCCCGCATCTCTCAAAGAACTCATTAATATTGTCATCATTAAACTAGTTTAAAACTTAAATACTGTGATCAATTCACTCTTTACTCCTCAATGTGTAAATGAATAAGATTAAAGACCGGTTTACTGAAGTCAAGGTGTGCGTGTGTGTGTGTGTGTGTGTGTGTGTGTGTGTGTGTGTGTGTTTGGAAATGAGGGACTGAGAGATAGATAGTAAGAATACTCTCTCTCTCTCTCTCTCTCTCTCTCTCTCTCTCTCTCTCTCTCTCTCTCTCTCTCTCTCTCTCTCTCTCTCACTATCAGTCAGGGATCAGTGGGTGCCTCCCACCCTTCTCCCCATTGTCTCCGGCACCCAGCGTTCACTTTGCGGTTGTTTCACTTTGTGTTTTTTTTATCACACTTTTATGGGTGTTGGAAAGACGAATGGGAATTCCGTTTTTTAATGTCGTTTGAGATGGGTTGGAGAGGGTTGGGGTTGGCTGGTTGGCAGGCTATACGTTCCGCTCTTGGTTGTGGCCTGGTTGATGGATGTGGTTGTGGTTGAGTGGTGTATGTGTTTGTGTGTTTATGTGTGTGTGGGTTCCCTGGTTGGTTCTGATTGTTCTTTGTGTCGCCATCTGGATGACCTGGTTGTATTCTGTTATTTCTGGTTAATAGTCTAGTTTGTCTGTTTGGTTGTGGTAAGCTGTTGGACAAAGAACTCGGAACTGTTGCCTCTGTGTTCGCTTCTTTCCCCCATGCAAGTACATCGAGAACACGTCGCTCAAGGAACCAGATATTTCCAGTGTGCAAACACCATGTTCTTCTCTTCGTTGGCTTTATTTAACAGGATAAAAAAATGTATTTACAGCCATATCTGAAAGTCACGGTTGAATAAAGTTGCGGGGAAGGCGAAAGTGCTCTGTTTTAAGTGTGCAAGATCTGTTTGAAAGATTATTATTATTATTATTATTATTGTTATTATTATTATTATTATTATTATTATTATTATTATTATTATTATTATACCTTGACAGTCTCTCTTTTACTATATCTCTGCCTTTTCTTACTCTTAAATTTCCTCCTCCTCCTCCTTGTTGCTTTCGTACTTCTTTTTTCTGTTTTTGTCTTCCTTTTCCCTTTCCTTTGCCTCTTCTTCCTTCTCTCCTCTTTTATCCTCCTCCCAGCACACTGCACTCCTCACTCCACCAATATTTATCCAATAAGCAAAGTTCTTCTTCCTCTGACCAGACCTCACAAGGGAAGAAAGACATTTCAGAATTATTTTCGACGCATATTTTCATAAATATTCCTCAGCCTTCGAGAGACCACAAGAAACAGAGTGTATAAAGATGTACAAGCCTGCAGGCTCTCTCTGAGAGTACCCAGATATTAGGCAAGACGGAGTTCCCTGAAGTACAGCAAGCAGTCTGTGCGAGACCCTCCACTGTGTATGTGAATGTGCCACTAACCGGGAGATCTTCCCACACTGTATATCAACCTCAGAGAAAAACTGGGCCACATTTCCATGAGGTAAATAAACATTTCCCACCACTGAAATGGGAAACATTGATAGTATAAGTAGACACAAATACAGGGACACGTGTGTGTGTGTGTGTGTGTGTGTGTGTGTGTGTGTGTGTGCGCGTGTGTGTGTGTGTGTGTGTGCGTGTGTGTGTGTGTGTGTGTTCACACTTCTCCAGCCTTGAGACAATCCCATGATTTATATAATCATCTCATAAACTCATATCCTGACGGTGTTTACAACCTCGCCATAAACTTACAACACATTCAAAGGGATAGATGAGTGTGCAGTGTGTATGAATACCTACGGTTTAGATGCCACTGCACTCGCAATGTGTATAGTTTGTTTTAATGGGTCACGACGGTTCTGTGGCCTGTGTCCTTCAGGAGAATAAGCCTGGCGTGGCTGATGAAAGAAGAATTGCAAATGATGGTCAGGCGTGTAGACGGAGAGAAAGAGAGGGAAGGTGAGATCTGTAGAGGGAACAGAGAAGGAAGGGGAGTCCTTCTGAGGGAACAAAATGGAAAGGCGAGGCTTGAAGGGAAAGAGGGAAGGAAAAGGAGACCTGTAAAGGGAAAAGAAGAAAGTATAGAAGAGAGAAAGTAGGAGAGACATGTAAGGAAAGGTATAGAGAAGGAAAGGCTTGTAGAGGGGAAGATATGAGGAAGGAGAAGAGTATTAGGAAAGAGAGTAGGAAAAGAAGATCCGTAGGAGAAGAAAGACGGAAAAGGAGGACCTCTAGGAGAAGAGAGAAGGCAGGACGAGTGAAAGAAATAGACAGAGGAATAGACCTTCATTCGAGAGAGAGAGAGAGAGAGAGAGAGAGAGAGAGAGAGAGAGAGAGAGAGAGAGAGAGAGAGAGAGAGAGAGAGAGAGAGACTCTTGGGGGAGGGACACATTCCTAGTACGTGGCCAGCCATCAGATACATGTATCCACAGTGTCCCCAGCATCTCCACTATGGGTCTTATGATAATACATGCAGACTCACTAATGGATGATGTGGACAGTCAGGCCCAGTGGTTGGCTAGAACGGCCGGTTTTAGTAGACACCTTTTTTGGCTAGATGTCTGGGTTCTTGTTTTTATACTTTGCCAAAGTTACATCTCTAATTCGCAGACACTATCTTAGAATGGCTCATTATTCGTTTAGCGTTCGAGATAGGATTTTCAGATTTAGGTAATGGCGTTTTTGCTTGGTCCTATTAAATTCTATTATTGGTCGTATAGTTTCACCTATCCTTGTTCTATTTTTCTCTGGTATATCTCCTGTTCCATTTTATCATAGATTTCGTTATTCTTTAGTACTTTCCATTTTCCATTCATGATACAGACGAAAATTTTCACTATCGCAGTTCATTTTGCCAAAACTTTGCGTGGTACTTATAAGCAAAATATTTATGCTTTTACTGCAGTGTTTTGTCTCATAATACAGGGGTTGCATATTATCAAACAAATACTATTGAATCCCTTACACAGAAGGTCTGGCGAATATGATACCACAAAAATACCCGGGTAGGATTCGACCCTTCCTTTACTATTATTCATTCAACTGATAACACACACACACACACACACACACACACACACACACACACACACACACACACACACACATACACAACAGAAAGATGCGCTGGAATAGAAACCAGTTTTTCTGTCTGATTTCAGAAATCAAATGGGTGACTACTAGCAAAGGAGAAACTTAGCCTTGACGAGAGGACAGCATAGATTCAGAGAAAGGACTTCATGCATGACAATCCTCTTGGACTCCTATGAAAGAGTGAGCTCTGATCTAGACAAAGAGAAGGATGGGTGGATTGTATATATCTGCACTACCAGAAAACATCCACACAGGAGTGTGGCAAAGAGACTGGATCTTCAGGACGGAAGAAAGTGGACTTTACTCCACTGGATAGGAAATTGCACCAGCTGATGGGAAGACTAAACGCACGTCTGAGGAACATTACCGAAATATATTCGGGTCACCAATGGCATGCCGTAGGGCCTCATCCTGAGACAATCACTCATCCTGATCCATGATAGCAAGGTCATGAGGAAATTAAAGAGGGATCAGAATTGCTACAGTATACAAGAAGACCTAA
Source organism: Panulirus ornatus (assembly GCF_036320965.1). NCBI lineage: Eukaryota > Metazoa > Arthropoda > Malacostraca > Decapoda > Palinuridae > Panulirus > Panulirus ornatus. The sequence goes on from NC_092276.1 coordinate 4,726,724, forward strand.
ACAACCTCCAACGTTGGTTTCATTCCTGGTTGATTCGTTTGAACCCCGAGCAAAGGCAAAGTGATGAGGATGGGTGATCAGTGAAAAAGGCAGTTGATAAGCTGCAGGGAATATGTGTATGAAGTGGACTTGGGAGTCGACTATTGAATCTAGCCTGTCGCCAGAACTGTACGTGAGAGAATCGTCAAGGTAATAAACTGTTGGCAGATACCATAATGTCTGAAGTACAAAGATAAGGATATATTCAGCAAACTGTTCACGTCGTCCATTAGGCCAAAAGTAGACTATGCTCCTCAGGTTTGGTCAACCACACTTAAAGAAACACGAGGAACTAATGGAAGGGGTCCAGAGGAAGGCAAACAAAGATACCACCAGAATTAAGAGTGCTGGGTTACAGTGAGAGGTTAGAAGTCATAGATATTTCCGCCATGGAAAAGAAACGAGTAAGGAGTAACTTGATCATAATCTTTAAATTTTCAAACCTGGTTGATGATGTCAACAATGAACAGTTCATCGTATGATGTAAGGATATAGAAAAACAAAGGTCGTAACGTGAAATTGAGCAAGAGACATTGAGAAAGATGTAAGTAGATACTTCCTTAATAGTAGTGGAAGAATGGAATGAACTCCATTACCTCCCTTGTGGCTCCCGTAACCAGTCGTCTGTCATTGTTTTGTCAAGTGTCTTGCTTTGCGAAGACTTGATCTCCATCATCATGACATTTCCTGCAATATTTTTTCCTGCTGTTCACCATCCCTCACCCTTGGATATGAGGCATATTATTACACAAAGTTATTGGCTTATGAAATAAGAGAAGGATGAGAAAATCATGCATGTTATTGTTATAATACGAAGGAGTGGTCTCAACACTGTCATGCACATTCAGTTCGTGTATATATACATATTTAAGAATCATCATTTCTCAGTGATAGCTTCGAAGACGTTTCTCTACCACGAACGAAATTTTGAGTGTAGAATGTCGTGCATGTGTCTTATTTATGTGTGACACTTTAACTACGCAGTGTAGGAGAGTAGATATGGATGTACTCGTTGAGAGTCAATCATTTGTCTTGGACTTCCTTGAGGAGCCGACAGACAAAGGCCTGGTTCTCACTGCCCATAAACATAATGGATTTGGCTTGTCTGACTAACCTGAAGTACTTAGCTACTCAGGGGAATCTATCTGGCCGAGTCATCTCCTTAGATACAAGGATGAAACTCTTTGTTTGTAGTGGTTCTATGTGTGTGCGCATATATAAATAAATATATATATATATATATATATATATATATATATATATATATATATATATATATATATATATATATATATATTGGTAAAGTGTGTGGAGGAAGAAAGTTAAGAGTAAATGTGAATAAGAGCAAGGTTATTAGGTACAGTAGGGTTGAGGGTCAAGTCAATTGGGAGGTGAGTTTGAATGGAGAAAAACTGGAGGAAGTGAAGTGTTTTAGATATCTGGGAGTGGATCTGGCAGCGGATGGAACCATGGAAGCGGAAGTGGATCATAGGGTGGGGGAGGGGGCGAAAATTCTGGGGGCCTTGAAGAATGTGTGGAAGTCGAGAACATTATCTCGGAAAGCAAAAATGGGTATGTTTGAAGGAATAGTGGTTCCAACAATGTTGTATGGTTGCGAGGCGTGGGCTATGGATAGAGTTGTGCGCAGGAGGATGGATGTGCTGGAAATGAGATGTTTGAGGACAATGTGTGGTGTGAGGTGGTTTGATCGAGTGAGTAACGTAAGGGTAAGAGAGATGTGTGGAAATAAAAAGAGCGTGGTTGAGAGAACAGAAGAGGGTGTTTTGAAGTGGTTTGGGCACATGGAGAGAATGAGTGAGGAAAGATTGACCAAGAGGATATATGTGTCGGAGGTGGAGGGAACGAGGAGAAGAGGGAGACCAAATTGAAGGTGGAAAGATGGAGTGAAAAAGATTTTGTGTGATCGGGGCCTGAACATGCAGGAGGGTGAAAGGAGGGCAAGGAATAGAGTGAATTGGAGCGATGTGGTATACCGGGGTTGACGTGCTGTCAGTGGATTGAATCAAGGCATGTGAAGCGTCTGGGGTAAACCATGGAAAGCTGTGTAGGTATGTATATTTGCGTGTGTGGACGTATGTATATACATGTGTATGGGGGGGGGTTGGGCCATTTCTTTCGTCTGTTTCCTTGCGCTACCTCGCAAACGCGGGAGACAGCGACAAAGTATAATAAAATAAATAAATATATATAAATATATATATATAAATAAATATATATATATATATATATATATATATATATATATATATATATATATATCTTTTCATGTTACAGGACTCTGTCTGCTTGTGGTTGAGCCGCGAGTGGAAAGTTACCATCGGCGAGGTAGTATCATGGAAGTCCAATCTCGCCGATGAGTTTATTACCGTAAAGGAGTCCATTATTTCCTTGTCACTGGGTGTAGCGCAGCCATTCCACCTGCAGGAAAAGGAGTCTTGACTTTTTACATCAATATGTGATAGTACACATATAGTTACCTTTATGAATAGTACAAGTAAGATATTCTATACTCCTAGGGCCCATGAGGTGTGTGTGTGTGTGTGTGTGTGTGTGTGTGTGTGTGTGTGTGTGTCTGTGTGTGTGTGTGTGCGTGTACATACATCACTGTAAATACTCTCAAGTACAGTTAATGTTATACTTCGTCCATTATCGTGCACAAAACGCCTGTTAACCCAACTCGCGTCATAACGTTGGTCCCCCCTAAGCCCTGGCCTCGGCGTGGAGACCCATGTGCCCGCCTAGAAAATTATGTTTATTACCCTCTGCAAGAAAAACACTGGCTCCACCCGCCTCAAAGAATAAAGAAAAAGGAATAAAGTTCTCCCCTCTGTTCCACCTATAATCGAAATGTCCCCCTGGCGCCTTTATTGTGGAAAACTCTAATATAAAAATAGTGTCGCCTGTCATAAGGTATAGTGCTATAACTCTGGCGTAAAGTGATATATAGCCTCCCGCTAATACTGTGGCATTACGCCCCCGTTATATGACCTAGTTTAATAACATCCTTTAAGCTGAAGTATTATAAGTGCCTTTTAAGTCTAATGGATATTCTCTCTCTTAAGGAAGGATTCATTTTCCTTGCAATTTAATTTTCTAACCTTATATCTGGAGCTATGTCGTGCTATACGTTCTCTCACAAACTTTACTTTATGAATTGTACTCTTCAAGAAACCATGATAATATATATATATATATATATATATATATATATATATATATATATATATATATATATATATATATATATATATATATATATATGATAGAATGCCATACTGTTTTGTTCTTAGTTAGGATATGGTTATACTGGATATTGAAATTGATTTTTCTGCTTCATTGTACCTTGAAAATATTTGTGATGGTTCTCTTTTACGAGGAAAATGGAGTGTTCTGCTCCGGACCTTGCATGCCAGGCATGAAGGCGCTCCCTCCCGGACCATACCCGACATTCCAAACCTTAGATGGTCCATCCCATTCCTTAGCATCCCTTCTTTCCCCAATCCTGAAATTCACTCCAAATATTTCTCCCTCCAAAAATTTTCTCATTCCATCCACTTCGTTCATGCCATCATCTGTACATTTCCATCTGGTCTGCTTCTCTCCTAGGTCTCGTACGCCTTCATCATTCACTGGTTCATTCGTTCATTCACTTCTGATAACGTCCTCCTTCCGCTGAGCAACCAATGTTATTCTCCAGTTTCCATGGTCTTTACGACTGTGCTGCACCTGATGTTAATCTCGTGCCTCGTGTGTCGCCTGGCTATCTCCCCCTTTGTCTTGGTATGACATAAGATAAAGCTGTTTCCTCAGGCTCGACGCACTTGCATTTATTTGCAAGACTACCGTCGGTGTGTTTTTGGGTATGCGCTGTTTGTTCTTCTCTCTCTCTCTCTCTCTCTCTCTCTCTCTCTCTCTCTCTCTCTCTCTCTCTCTCTCTCTCTCTCGCTCTCGCTCCCTGCTTGGTCTTGGGACTGTTTTACTAAGTTCTCGTCGGTAGATCCTCTTTCCGAGTTCTTTCGACCTGAGCTTTTGTGTGTCATTTAATCTCTCTCTTCCTCCGTCCCTCTTTTCATGTTGCTCTTCCTCTGCCTTCCTCATTCTCACTCTTTCCGCACTTCCTCTCTTCCTCCTCTCACACTCTCGTCCTTCACCTTCTTCTCTCTTATCTCACCCCCACTTCCCCAACACCCTCCCTCCCCATCACCACCACTACCACCTTTCCTTCGCCCTGCCCGACCTGTGAAGCAAAAGGTCCTCCTCCCCAGTGCTCCTCCTCCACCATCTTTGGTATGCATAGGTAATGCCTGGTGGACATCGGTGGTGATGGAAAGCTCCCGCCGGAGGTCCGTCCAGATTCTCTCCATTCTTTTCCTCATTTTTATTTTGTTTTGCGAAGATGTGACTAAGATAATGCTCCCGTAATGTCTGGTTTGTGTGGTTTGCGTCCCATGGTGGGGGGTTCCTTGTCTGTCACTGGTTTAGTAGGTAGGGGTAATCAGCATGATTCTAACGTGGTTGTTATGTCTGGTTGTGTGGTTTGCGTGTGTTGTCTGTGATTTCCTATGTCATGATGTGTTGGCTCGTGATGTGGTTTGTATATTGTGGCGTGGTTTGTGTTTACTGGTGTGGTCATTTTCAGCATGTTGCCTGTTTTGTGGCGTTTATATTTAATGTGGTGTATGTAGTATAAATCTGACAAGGTTTTATTTGTGTTTCTGCATATTTCTTTCTGCAACTGTGGATCTCATATTCTTGCATGTTTGGCTATGCCATATTCAACTCGTTCGTCTGGTTTTAACTTTCACCTTCGTTTCATACGGTCGAAAGGTCATGTGACATGGAATGTCTTACAGGGTATAATTTATATTTCCCGTTCTGCTTGCATAATCGTGGTCAGGCTTTCTATACCTTGCGATACAAAAAGTTCCAGTCAGTTTCATATGGTCTACTTCTCTTTCATAAAGCCTATTATAAAGTTCCCTATAGCTAGTGTAAGTTCAAAAGAGTAGATTTTGAATCACAGGTTTAAGCTTCCACGAATCTAGTTGCCTGAAATTTGAATGCGTTTTCCGCGCTCAAAATGATATCCCGAGAATTATTACACCACACACACACACACACACACACACAGAAGGACTGGCGGCACGCTGGTCATTCTAACCTACTGAAGCAGAGGCCAACGTGACTTTTGCTGGAGAATATGATAAACTGGGACAGACCGATTCTTGCCTTCTGCATCTAACTTTGATATTAATTTTTATTATGGCAGAGAATAAGGAAGGACGACGCAGATGTCTTCAACATCCTCATAAATGCCGATTGTGATGACATTTGTCTGAGAGATGAAAACAAAAATCGCGTAATACAAATGTCCAGAGCAATAACTCAAAACTTTTGTAAAATATTTGCCCATCTGTCACGTACATAAAGCCTATACATCAGGAATATAAACAACAGGACCAATACACGGCTCAGGGACGTGTTCCGTGGTGAGGGCATGACTACTACACACTCACCCACCTACCTAACCAAATTATATATATATATATATATATATATATATATATATATATATATGTATATATATATATATATATATATATATATATATATATATATATATATATATATATATATATGTATATATATGAAACACTACGAACATGAATGATATTTCACAACCCAATTCAGTCTGACGTAAAATCTTGATTTAGTTGTATGTAAGACAAAGACTGATCTTACCTCCTGCTCTACTCGGACGGTAAAATGTAAAGTACTCTTACATCCTTCGACTCGTCCCTCCTCCTGTATTGTTCCGACATTTAGAAGTCATGTTTCCAAACATCAGAGGAGCCCCTGTAAATTTGCTCATTGTTTATCACCTGACTTATTTACTTTTTCCCCGAGTTGGCCGTGAGTGAAGCATGTCTTGCCCGTGCCACGTCCGTTATTATGAAGTAAGATAGAATATAGACAAACACACACAGACAACCTAAGCCTCCTGTGCCGTGGACGGGGCAGACGACAATGGTGAGGACTCTCACCACCCACCCACCACCACCACCACCACCACGTCTTAAGATCCCGGCGAACAAAACCACACAACTTGATGGTGCGGCTCCCGAGCCAAATGAAGGATGGCCCGGGATATATCGTGCCTCTTGATTTACCTGTTGTCCCCGGCTCGACGGTAGATCCCCTGAAAATCCCCGCGAGAACAATACAGGAGAGTTTGGTTGGTTGGTTGGCTGGTTGGTTGGTTGGTCGAGGCAAGTGCATGTTATTGTACGGATGATGTTCCACACCTTCAGTGCAGAGAGATGTGTACCACAGCCATTCGCACCATCTCTTATACTAACGTTACATTTACTGTAATAATTCAGGTGGGATTTAGTGATCAGGAATTCGGCATGAAGAAAAAAATAGTTGCAATGTGTGGGGTATGATGCGATTTTCTCAGTTATATGCTAAAAGCAATTCATATTTGTGAAAACTTATATATGTATATATATATATATATATATATATATATATATATATATATATATATATATATATATATATATATATTAATGAACAAAAGTAATGAAAATCACTTGAGAGCAACCAGTACACTAGGAAATGTTGGCGTTCTCTGATCGTGTCACAGGAACAAACCACATCCCATCGTTCTTGCCGGACTATGAGAAGCATAAGTGCACATCAAATCTTCTTTTCTTATTACTAACTTGACTCAGATCACCTTCGTTTATCCCCCTCCTCCTCCCGGGCTTTAATAGCGTATCAGTCATCCCTCCATAAAAGCTCTGGAGAAAGTACCTTCTGAAAGACTGTTCAGTAAAATCAGATCAGGCGTAGGAAATTGGCTATGTGCGTGGATCATAGACTGACTTACAGGTAGAAAACAATGAGTGGTATCCAATTGGGAAAACAATGAGTGGTATCCAATTGGGAAAGCATCCGATTGGCTCCGCTTGACACGTGGAGTACCTCAAGGCTCAGTCCTAGGACCCATATTTTTTTTTTTCTGTGTTAATGATGTGAAGACATGACTTACCAGTAGCATTTCATGTTTTAACCAAGATACGAAATATTGAAATGGAATCTACTCCCCAGAAAAGGAGAATTGTTCAGAGACCGAAATTGATTTAGACAGAAGTAAATGTAAGAAGTGAGACATTGGCAAAAATTTCTTCATTGATATAATCATAGAATGTCAAAATGATTTCTATCAAATACTGTCAATACGATGACTGTCAGTGCATTCAAAACGCAGCTAGACTAATCCTTTGATGCGATATGCATGTATGACAGTTTTTCCTTCACCGATAAGCAGGTTAGGTCCTTTTCTCCTTATAGTACCCTGCGCCAAAGAATTGGATATGAATGCGTTTCTTTTTTCTTTTGTTATTCATCCTTAAGTAAGGTTAGCATGTCCCTCCTCCTGTACCTGATGATGTTCCTGCATGACTGTCTCCTTGACACTAGACATGGTGAAGGCGGTGGTGGTTGGAGAGGATCTTTCTATATCGCTATACTGTCTCGCATCTGCGTAGATGAGAAATGTGCGATAGTATCAATATCCTCCAGGTTTTAACCTCTTCATAGACCATCAGGTCTTCTGTTTTACTGTCTTTCCCACGTACTGTCCCCTAGCACATAACCTCGTCATAGACAATTAGATCTATCATCTGGCTTTTCCATATACTGTATGGACGTAGCACCACTTTGCCCCGCAGGTAATCATTAAGACAATACCTTACTGTTGCCTCCCCAACTTCGCCTCACTTCGGAGCCATTCATCACCTCCCAACATTTTTCTACCTTGTCGACGTCTGTGTAATACGGTTTAGCTTGTCCTCTCATCCATCAGAGACCTGCTGATAGATTGTGCAGGGAACGTCGGCTCCTGCTTTCTTTTTATGGAATAGGGACGCGTACTGTGTCTTTGTTCAGGTTTTTATCCTCCTGCTTGTGTGTCCATATGTTGGAGCTGGCATGACATTTCACCTTTTTCTAGATGCAGAAAATAGATTACGTAAATGCATATCTATCACCTATCAATCAATCTATCTATCTGTGTGTGTGTGTGTATATATATATATATATATATATATATATATATATATATATATATATATATATATATATATATATATATCCCATCATCCCCAGGGGTCGTGCCATCGCCCTTGATTGTTACCTGTCGTGCTCAAAGGACGTACCGTCTAACACCCATTTTCTGTATCAATTATTCCACAATTGGTCCATCCCATGCTGTAACCATCCCGTCCTGTACCTATTCCATATTACATCGATCGTATGTTGCTAACAACACCGTTCTGTACCCATTTCACACCATCCATCCTATGCTGTGCACACACAAGCTGAGTGTGGAATCTCTCTCTCTCTCTCTCTCTCTCTCTCTCTCTCTCTCTCTCTCTCTCTCTCTCTCTCTCTCTCTCTCTCTCTCTCTCTCTCGCTTCGGTATTCTGAGCAAATGTCTGGAGTTCGCCTGAAACAAGCCAATGCTTGTGAATAAATCAACTTTCCCGTGAATGATTCAGAGCGATCCTCAGGCTGCCGTGTGCGACAGTGGTGAGGGTAGTCCATAACGCAGGTAACATCCATCTATGAGTCCCTCCTGTGGTGTCCGTTCCAGACTCACCTGTGTTCATCTTGTTCCTCATATCTCGCAATGTTCACTCAGAAACAATGTATATAACGATGCCTGGGAATAATCACATTGATGCTGTCATCATTAATCTTTTACGTTTGAAAAGCTCTCTTTAAGAATCTTATCTTAAAGTGAAGCGTGAAGACTGAAAAGGACATCTTCCCATTTTGACCTGGATCAGAGAGTCTATCATGTACACGTTATGTAAGGCTTCAATGTGGATCTTGATGCATTTGCTCTGGTGCTTTGGTCGCAGGGGACTCCAGACTGAATACTTAACTCGTACCCTGGTTGTTATCTGCCAGATGAATGAGATCTTGCACTTTAGATACATCTGGTCAGATTGCGGAAGTTGATTATGAAGTTAAACATGGATGTACCTGCCACATTATACCTTTGTCTCCATGTGTAAGACGATACGAGCCTTTACGGTGATGGTACAAACCATAGGTACGATGGCCTGGCCTCTGACGACTCTTACGGGCCACTGTCAAAGGCCAGAGGTTCATACGCAACGCCTCCGTGGTATAGTGGTCAGCACAGGCCTGACCAGCGAAGGCCCACATGGGGTAAAATGCTGGACGCGGCACCTGGCATAAGTTGACGTACCTGGAATAAGTTAGTGTGTGTGTGTGTGTGTGTATGTGTGTGTGTGTGTGTGTACATACATAATAGTAAAGAATACATGCTACGTATATACAAGGTTAAGAAGAAGGGGCAACATGAGTGTAAAACTCTCTCCCCGTATATCACAAATGGTAATCGTATACACATGGAGGAACAGTACCACTATGATACAGTACGCACACCCACAGTGCAGTAATACCACCTTGATACAACACACACACACACACACACACACACACACACACACACACACACACACACACACAGGCACAATCCTAGGTCTCTGCTGACTTGATTAGGATTCAGCATTCCGCCCTCAGAGGCAGTTTACCCCCGGAAACCATAACAGTTAATGTTGGAAATTGTCTTTATGAAGGCCATTTGTGGTGTAGTGATTCAGCGGGCTCTACAGCCTTACTGCACCAGCAGACACCCGCCTCCCGTGTTTCTTCTCTCTTCCTCTGTGGTCATTTGTCGACAGAGAGAAGAGCAGTGAAACCAAACTTGATCATTTTAGAGTATATTGTCTAAAGAAATATGAATATCAGACGGCAAATGTTGATATTACAGTGTTATGTAGATGAAAACCAAGAAGTAAATGTTTATTCTACAAATTAGCTACTGAAAGAAATTGAGTTGGAGGGAAGATGTTTATTCTAAAATACGTTATTTCCGGAAAGATGAATTATTAAAGTTTTTTCCGTATGTTATGTAGAGCATCATGAATGATAAGATGCAAAATGTTACTTACAGAAGGATCAGTAATAAGACAGAAAAGATCTGTTCTAAGAAAATATTTTGTATAGTTTTTCTCCTACTTTCTACCCTTCTGTTGGATAACTTTCTCTATATCTAAAAGGCTATCTCACCATGGTAACTAATAACTGATAACTCCTAATCATACTCTAACTTTATAACTGAATTATCATTCATATAATTTGTAAACCGTGAGATATATCTAGGATGAAGCATCCACATATACTGTGGGAAGTCATTTACACAAAATGCTTACTATGGAATGGGTAACTACAACCAGTCACCAAAAATATATTTTTTTTGCACTGTGTTATTGTAACAGATAAAGATCATTAATTAAGAATATGTCTTATACGTTACAAATATAAGAAATTTCTATCCATCTTAGAAATAGCAGTAAAGTTATTATCAGAAATCAATCTGTAAATTTACAGAAAGCTGACAGAAGAAACTTATCTCGAAAACATAATTCGTAGATTTCAAACCTGGTACTAAGGAACATGAGGGAAAGATGATGGTAAGAATTTGGTACGTAGCAGTAAAGGATTTGAAGAAGCCTGGATATAAAGGGGCAGACCAAGAGTAAATATGGCGAGAGATAAGAGTGATTGGGGTATTAATTAAGAGGGCAGGAGGCGGGTTGTAAATCGGAGGGGCGTTCTGTTGACTAATGTGGGGAAGGAGGGAGTTAGGGAAAGCGAGAGAGGGAGAGGGAGAGAGAGGTATGATGATGGATGCCCCTGTATGGTGAGATGCAAGAGTTCAGTGTCCGCTGCACGTTCCCTCCCGACATTTGAATTTATTGCAGTCCCTACGATTCCTGTTGGAGTCAGTGAGGTGTGTGGTGGAGGGGGAGGGAAGAGCCTCCTCACGTCTGACGGAGGGAAGGTGTTGCTACAAGGACTTCCCAACTTGTGACGATCAACACCATCAGGTTGTCATACAAACCACACAGTCAGGACCCTGCACACACACACACACACACACACACACACACACACACACACACACACACACGAACTACCAATCAGGACTCAACACGGAGTATACTACCAATCAGGACCCTGCACGCTGACATATTACCAATCAGGACCCTACACGTGGACACAATACCAATCAGGTCCCAGTACATAGTGTACTACCAATCAGGAATCTGCACACAGACGTGCCACCAAACAATTACACATTGAGTATACTGCATACCATCACACTAGCAAGACACTCCACACCAGCACACATCCACACCAACCAAGCTACTGCCTCACAACTACATCCACCACACGACCATACAACTACAACACCCCCACCGCACTACCATAATAGCCACTCAGCTAAAGACCCTCCTTCGATTCCCTCTTATCTCTAGAGATAAGACTTTTGTACCCTCAGCTTGTCTCTTTCTTTTGAGGCCCCTCCAATTTCCTTAACCTCCTCCACCACCACTTCTTTTTCATCTCTTCTCCTTCTCCTCTTTCTTCTACATCTCCCACTCAACCCCTGCTCTCATTAGCCCCATCTCTTTCACTCCTGCTCTTCTCCTTTTATTCCATCCTTCCTCCTGCGTTGGGGAGGCGAAGGGCCTCTTCACCTACCACCAACAGGGGTAGGCGAAGACCTCGTCTCCTCCCCTCCCTTCCCCCTCCCCTTCCACTCAGACACATATAGCCTGTCAACGACCACTGGTCGTACCAGGGGTTTCCCCCATGACACGACAATCCATTGGACTCGGTCAGGAAAATGAGGAAGGATCATAGCAACGTTTGGAGGACAGAGCCTTAAAGGCCAGACATATCACATCGTGGACATCTGTGGATTCTGAGCCTTACGTCCAATCCCCCAGACGTATCGCCTCTCCCGCCTCCTCGTATATAAGAGAACTACTATGGCCACGAGTTATGGCGACTCAAAAGTGATTCTGAGGGATAGTTGTAGTGGTGAAGGTCATATTTTTTGAGACTTTAAGGACTCAAAAGTCGTTTCTCAAAGTGATGGTTGGTGTGTTGAACGTGGTTATTTGTGGTGATAAGAACAGAAGAGTGTTTTAGGAATAGTTAGAGTTGTCAAAAGTTGAATTATTTGGAATATGAAAACTGTAGATTGATTCTGAACGACGCTTAGATTATTTAGAGTCATTATAGAAGGTTATGAGAACTCGGAACTGTTTTTCTGAGGGAGAGTTAGGGATGTGTTTATGATCATTTTTGAGCATATCAGATCCTAACTGCATGGTAGAGACGCTGTTGTGAATGATGTTTGGTTGACATCGGATCCTCACATATTTTCTTCACACATAGACAGTATTACCACCAACGCATCACTGCCCATGCCATGGTTAGGGCTTCAGTGAGGATAATTGTTTTTGGGTGGTGTATATTTGAATGATCAGTCGTTGCCAGTATTCATAATATATTCATTATTCATTCCCGGTTTACAGATAATCTTTATTCTTACTGGATCAGCAAACACTCATTCCCGGGTTTGTTAATGATTTGTCCCTAAAAACCTTCTCTAATCTGTCTGGTAATTCTTGTCCTCACATCCTCACTCGCCCGCTCCAATCTCTCATTGATTTTATGTCGTCAGTTCCTCGTTAACCGTTAATGGTTTAACGACGACGATAAGAAAAGGATTGAAGAAAAAAAGCCGGGCACAAAGCCCTTCAAAAGCACGGAAATGAAAGGATGGAAAAAAAAAGCCTTCGTCATTAACATCATTGTAATTATTTTTTTCTCCCACTGGATTTCTTTTCCTTTGCCTCCCTCGCCATGTTTACCATCCTTTGAACCTTAAGAAATCTCGCTACTAATGAATCCCAATTTTTTCCCCATCCAAATTTTCATATTTAACCACTTGAGTGTACCTGAGAGAGAGAGAGAGAGAGAGAGAGAGAGAGAGAGAGAGAGAGAGAGAGAGAGAGAGAGAGAGAGAGAGAGAGAGAGAGAGAGAGTTGCATCCTTTAGAGTTTTAACCTGTAATCATTTTAAAAGGTTACAATTATTGCAAATGATATACTGATTATGTGATTATATTATAAATAATTTTCCTCATCAATGACGAGGAAATTTATCTTACTATGATTTCTTAACGAAGATAAGTTGTTTTTTATGATACTTTCGCAGTAATTATTTTCTAATTTTTTCTTAAGCTATATATTATACCAGCGCTTCCATTTGCCACTTTATATTCTCCTGCCACAAATTAGCACCAGAGTTCCTTTGTAGGCCATAATTTTCCAGGCTTATAGACCCGCGTTTGGTGTATTGAGCATACTGATTACATTATGATTCCATTCGGATGCTACCAATGTAATCACTTGTATCCCCTGCCTAAATCATCCATGAATTTGTTATGACAGATAATTTCCTATAAAAATGTTCTTCTGTGATAGAAAATTTATACCAGAAATTTGCTAAGCAAATTACTTTTAGAACACACTCTTCCGTTAAGTTATTCTCACAACAAACAATATCCCTGACAAATTGTTCTGCTATATATTACTATCTATAGAAAAAAAAAATTATTCAACGTTTGGAGAGTTAATGAACGACCATGATACCTATATATTAATGTCTTTAACCTGAAATGGTCGAGGATAAATTCGTAATACAGTAAACTGTATTTTATTCTCGGATAGATCTGGTAGAGAGATCTGTGATTCACCTCAAATCATTTCGTCATGAAAATCTAGGCCCGTCCATCAATATCAGGCTTTGATATCAGAAAAATCTAGCTCAGTCCTTCATCCACAACGGGTGTTGATGTAAGAGAAATGCTCACAAAATGTTAGTTATAGGATCTGAGGCAAACCATAGTTAGCGTATAAATGAAAATGAAAAATGTATTGAAGTTTTCAGCATCTTGGGACGTGTGAGCAGCATCGATGCCCATGGAATGTAAGGCATGTGTGTGAAGGGCATATCGGACTACCATATTCTCAGCCATCTCTGTAAAGACGAAAAGGAATCCCACAAAAACACATCCACCTTTTAAGTCCGTAGTCAAATTTTTAGCAGCAATCAGGTGATTTATCAACAACAAAACATCAATATCGTAAAAAACAAAGTATTCTTCCTCCTTTTACATTTGTAAATTCGTTTAACATCAGAATTTTCTGTGATCTTAAAGCCAATACATTTGAAAAGTTTTCCCCCTTCAGGAATACTCTACAGCATCGACTGAATCTTTTCTTACATAACTGATTATCTTCCAGTTCATCGCTGCGTGTCTGTCTTCTCTCGATCACCTTTATTCAGTCTCTATTGTGTATCAGTCTCATCAATCACTAGTCCTCTCTCTCTCTCTCTCTCTCTCTCTCTCTCTCTCTCTCTCTCTCTCTCTCTCTCTCTCTCTCTCTCTCTCTTCGCGTGCACCATCCCTTCCTTCACTAACAAAGGTCTGATACGTATTTTTCCCACCCCAGAACCACCATCCATCACCAGTAAGTTATCTCCAACTTGTATTTAATATACTTTCACCACGGAAGAGAGATTCCAGCTACTTCTATATATGAGGTAAATATTGTCTTAGAAAGAAATATATAGAAGTTCCCCCAGTATCTGCCCCTGGCTGGGGTACGCCCACACCACCACCACCACCACCAAAATTTCCGACACTTTCCATTGGACGCGGCTCCCCAGCCTGCGAGAAGATCCCCTCCATTCTGAGGGAGCGCCATCATCATCGTCAGTCATCCGGGCTGATCCCCTCTCGTCAGTGTATAGTGCATGGATATTCCTCTTCCAGGAGCCACTGTCCTGGGCCATCCTCCTGGCTTTTTCTTTCATGGTGTCTGGCTTGAAGTATGTCCCTTCTTTTTTTTTTTTCCTCCTCCCGTCTCCTTCTTCATCCCAGATTTCCGTCGTGAACTATGGTCTTAGCCTTCCATTACTGCCACAGTGCTTGTTCAGAGCCATCCTCCTGGCGTCCTCTTCCTTGCTCACTGTACCGTGATGCAATTTCTTTTTCAAACATATTACGATATTTGCAAGACTCCTTTATGCAGTAGTGATGTTTTTGATTACTTAGTCTCCACCTCTCTCTCTCTCTCTCTCTCTCTCTCTCTCTCTCTCTCTCTCTCTCTCTCTCTCTCTCTCTCTTGAAGTTTACTTTACCTCTCACTTCCACCAGTTCCCCAGCTTCACCCCCTACACCATTTCTCCTGGTCATTCGTTGTCACCTGTGTGAATTATGAAGTTCAACGACACGGATTGTGTATTTCGCTCTTTAGACGAGCTATTGTGTGTAAATGTATCATTGCATGTCTTCCACAGGTTTCTTCATTAACCTTTACCTATAATGTCTCCCGTGAAGAACCACAGATTCTGATGGTCGTTTTCCTTGGTTCCTGCAAGTGAGGAATATATACGAGTCTTTTTGTTTGGCTATATATAGAGGGCGTCAATGAATTATCTCTCACCGAATCAGTTATCTTCGCTCGGTAAGTGCCATTGGCACTGGATTTATAATGGTTATTCATGGACGCCGTGTATATTTTCCCGGTAGACGATTATCGTTTGCATCTTTCAATTCTGAACGACACTGAAGAGAACAGGTAATTAGAAGCTTTTAAGAGAAATAGAATAGGTTAATTTTGGACTGCAGGTTTAAATGAAATAACTGTTGGTATAAACAGTTACCTCATATCTTCACAGCGTTAGGAAGCACAAGTTAGTTCGTGGAAAATGTACTAAAACGTCCCTCTAATCTAGTGAATGACGCAGAATTAATAGAACTGAAAAAGAAAGTGAGTAAAAGAGGGAAAGTCAATATAAGATACAAGATGAAATATACAGTAAACGAAATCCTGGACAGTGGATATTGGGTCGGGCAAGTTGAAGTTGACAAAAGCCGAGGTAGGGAGGGAGGGAATGAAATTGGATGCGGCGAACGAGACGAAAAAAACATGCGATGGATCAAGACTTTTGTGTTTCTCTTTTGTGGGCGAGCTGAGAACAGAGGGGGAGTCATTCTGTTCTGACACGTTGGGGGGGTCGCTGCGAGAGATCAACCCCCTGCGGGGGAACACATGAAGTGCGTTCATGTACTCAGAAAAAGAACTCGGCCAGTGCACTGAGGTTTAACTCTATACTCATCCCGAATTCTAAACGTGTTCTCATATTTATTCTCGTCCTTACGCCACAGCATCTGTAGATAGCGTTACCCGCACTTCGAATACAAGGCGAATGTAAACAAGCAGGCGACCCATAGATCACTGACGTAGCTTTCCAACTCTAACATGAACATTTCATGGAAAAACTTTTCCCCCATCATCATCATCTCCACCATAATCTCTTGACCACCAACATCAGACTTCAACATCAGACTTCATCACCCTGTTATCACCACCAGGCTCAGTACATCACCACAAGCAGAGTTACAACACCGCCATAACCACAACTCCATCGACACCACAACGATCCCAACTGCGACCACTTTCACAGTAACCATCATCACCACCACCACCAACAACAACAACAACAACAACAACAACTGCTACAACCACCGCCACGATCCCCAGTACCGTCGCTCCCAGTATCTTAATGAAGCGCAATAATCCCAATCCCTCAACTGATGTCTGGGATTAGGGTCCAATCCCTGGTCAGATCACAGTATCTACGGGCATCCTGGGGTGCAGGATGAGCCAAGAAATCCTTAGAGGAATGAGTTTCTTGGTTGTCGTTAAAGACTCTCATGTTATACCCTGTTATACTCCGTAACCAAGCGGCCCCCTGGGGTATAACGACTATTGCTAGTCTTGCCTATTATAGAGGTACTCTGTCGTGTTGTATGCTGCTCGTACCGTTCAACGCGGTTCTGTCGTTGTGTTCTGTGCGTTGCATACCTTCCAGATTGACCACAGGAGAGAGGAGTTACTTTATATTGTATTTTGGCTTGCAAGGCTCACAGTCAAGGCGAATGCGTGTGTGTGTGTGTGTGTGTGTGTGTGTGTGTGTGTGTGTGTGTGAGTGTGGAGGCCTGATGGTTGGGTACGAATAATGTTATGAGGGGTAGTAGTATAATGTTCAAGGGGAAGGTGTTTTGCTCTAAGGGTTGGTAGAATCAGGTATTTTGTGTTCATTCTTTTCGAACTAGTGCGCCATGCCCTAGAAAATCTACGTTCTCTCTTTTCCGAATTACCACAGAC
Organism: Panulirus ornatus; assembly: GCF_036320965.1. NCBI lineage: Eukaryota > Metazoa > Arthropoda > Malacostraca > Decapoda > Palinuridae > Panulirus > Panulirus ornatus. Next base: position 4,743,988 of record NC_092276.1, read on the forward strand.
ACCCGTATCTGTTTTCTTCCTTTTAGGACATACTAGGGAGTACCTGGTAATTATTAGAATTATAACGGAGTGCCACTTTCAGCTCCGTTATCAGTGAAAATGTGAATAGAACGATCATCCGCATGATTATATATATATATATATATATATATATATATATATATATATATATATATATATATATATATATATATATATATATATATATGTACACATTCACCAGTTTCCTGTGGTGAATGCTCAGACCACTGGAAACACTAGATAACGTGGTCCGCCCACGACAGCCATTGTACTCCACTGGCCCACATTCCAGCACTCCAAGCCATGGAAGCGTGGTGGCTCGCGGGTCCTGGAAACGCGACGTGCATTTCCCCGTATCCATAGATCTGTTAACGATGGAATCTGGGGAGGGGATCCTCGCTGGCATCTTACCTTATCTTATCAGTGACACTAAACCTAACCACGAGAGAGGACTGGGTGGATTGCATGGTATATCTGCCGTGGTTCATGGCTATTGTATGTGTGTTTGTCACACGATGTTTCCTGTATGCCACATAATACCAGTCTTTATTCCTTACGCCAACCTCATCCACCACGTTACATATGCTATCATAACTATCCTGTAACACAGGAGGAAGGCTGCAGTTACTGTGTGTACCACTCAACATGTTGCTCTTTACCAGCACCACTCTCCTGCTCTTTCTATCACTCATTAAATACTTCTCATCTCGTACCACTTTCCACACTCCCACGCTCTCACCCACTACCACTCTCTACACCTTCACGTCCACCCACTACCGATCTTTGCACTCTCACACTCTCACCCAGTACCACGTTCTACCCCCTACACTTTCACCCACTACCTGTCTCTATACAGACGCTCACCACGACACTATCCTGGAAACACTCGCCTAAGTAATGACTTTGTTTACACCAAGAGTGCTGGTGAAGACGATAACATACAAGACAGTGTTCACACACACAAGACAAATCCTCTCAGCCAACGTCCACGTGAGACAGTGTTCACACTCACAGTGCAAAGTCTGTCTGTAACCAGAGTGTGAGGAAGAACTCGTCCGCGTCTCACACGTTGTCTCCTCCTGAAGGTTTCATGTTAATTACATTACGTATTCTAATTACAACGGTAATGATAATCCCCTTAAAACTGACATTCATGGCCGTTTTGTACTGCGAGCTATAAAGAGTTGAGGAAAATACTGTCATAAGACCTTCGGATGTTATATCTACTGAAAAAAAAGACTGGATGCTTTTGGTAGAATTGATTTTTTTTTTTTTAATCGTCTGTTTATCGTGATTAATTGTAATTTGTCAGAGGCATTAAGGTCACGGCATGGAAGTGGGAAAGGTATGAAAGCTCGATGAAATGAGAGTTATTCTTTATACCAATATTGATGTCTGTCGTATCTATCTGTATGATCCCGGGGATGTAAGGTAGAAACATTACTTATCTTCTGTGTCTTTAAGATGTCGACTAAGGTGAACAATGGCGCGAGGGGCTGGCAAGTATCCCATTCCTGAATTATTACTGATACACCACACATTCTTGAGCAATTTAGATATATTTCGTCCCTGATACGCCACACTTTCTGTGGTAATCGTAATATGTTTCGTCCCTGATACGCCACACTTTCTGTGGTAATCGTAATATATTTCGTCCCTGATACGCCACACTTTCTGTGGTAATCATGATATATTTCGTCCCTGATACACTACACATTCTGTGGTAATCATGATATATTTCGTCCCTGATACGCCACACAGTCTGTGGTAATCGTAATATATTTCGTCCCTGATACACCACACATTTTATAACTCATAATATATTTCGTCCCTCCATCGTGGATTAATGAAACAGCTTTGTTTAAATTTCGTCGTATTTATGGAAATTATGGCCTTTTATATTTTCACAAAATTTCCACCCTCAGTTAGAGTAAAACTAATAATGATTGGGATAAAAACGAGTGACAGTTGAACACATTTTACTAGATTAATATAAAACTCTACTCCCAGTTTTGTTTCCTGTTTATATGATTAAAACTGGTTTATTATAATGCCACATTCAAATTTATGAAATTAAAATTTATTCCCGCAGCAGGTTCGCTGAATTATATAGATATTAAATTCTCCGATGTAAAAGAATTTCATCTTAATTAAACATATCCGTGATACATCGATAACTACGACATGAAATATTGTATGAATATTAAGGATGATTTATTACCAAGAAGAGTTTATAATCATTTTGTTTTTTCTGATCATTATGATTGTTATGTCAGGAATGATTCTCAAGGTATAAAGATAATAATTAGGTGAGGTTATTCTTATGCAGCTTGTGTGTGATGAGTAAGATCACTCAAACAAATACATTTGCATCAGCCATACGTAGTACGAACACTAACGCAACAACACACAGGCTCATACACTCACGCTCAGAAACACACACATATACTTGCACAGCCTCTGTGGTGCAGTGGTTAGCGGTACGACCCGCAAATCCCACAGTCCCATGTTCGACTGTGGACGAGGCCGTCGGCCCTCAGCCAACCAAGCTGTCACCTTCTACGTTAGTCGATGAATGGGTACCTGGTGTATGTTGTATATATATATATATATATATATATATATATATATATATATATATATATATATATATATATATATATATATATATATATGTATATATATATATATATATATATATATATATATATATATATATATGAATATACCGTATAATGAGGGTGGCATAAGTGGATTTGTTCCTTGAAGCATTTGGTCTCGAAGGAAAGACTGCTCAAGTGGGGTGTTCCTTTCAACGAGGGACGACGAGTTCGTTATCAGGTTGTGGGGAATATTTCGCACAAGGTGGTCTTTGTAGCGAATAGGTGGGAAGATCCTGAAACGAGATGGTCGCAGGAATGTATTGGTCCTTAGAACAAGTTGGTCGTAACGGTGAGATGGTCCCTGGAATGAGGTGGTCGTAAGGGTGAGGTGGACCCTGGAACAAAGTGGTCGTAAGGATGAGATGGTCGCTGGAACAAGGGGGTCGTAAGGGTGAGGTGGACCCTGGAACAAAGTGGTTGTAAGGGTGAGGTGGTCGCTGGAACAAGGGGGTCGTAAGGGTGAGGTGGTCGCTGGAACAAGGTGGTCGTAAGGGTGAGGTGGTCTCTGGAACAAGGGGGTCGTAAGGGTGAGGTGGTCGCTGGAACAAGGTGGTCGTAAGGGTGAGGTGGTCGCTGGAACAAGGGGGTCGTAAGGGTGAGGTGGTCGCTGGAACAAGGTGGTCGTAAGGGTGAGGTGGCCGCTGGAACAAGACTGCCTCTTGTGCGCGGGGGGTCACTGAGTGATGCAGCTGATCACATTATTTGGCGCAGTTGGCGTCAAGAGACTCATCAATTTTCGAATTAAAGGGAGAAGGTCAGGCAGGGGATTCAATATTATGGTCATTTGACAATTTTCATGTGGACCGAGATAAGGGTCCGCAAGTCCCATCCCGGTACGGAGTGGTCTTTCTCAACTACAGTGGTCCGAAATGGTCCTTTTTGAATGCCTTTAGTGAATAGGTCTCTCTGATCCATGACGGCTCGTGAGTGGTCTTCCTGAACCATGGTGGCTCGTGAGTGGTCTTTCTGAACCATGGTGGCTCGTGAGTGGTCTTTCTGAACCATGGTGGCTCGTGAGTGGTCTTTCTGAACCATGGCGGTTCGTGAGTGGTCCTTCTTAACCATTTCTGTCCAGAGTGGCCCTTCTCAACCATGCCATTTCATTTCACGGGTTTTCCTATTTGTTTATACTCCAGAGACTGGTAAGTGTGGAATATTATCTACAGGTGTAAACGTATTACCATGTCTCTTTCAAACTTTCAAGAAGAAATTAATGCTTATTCGGGACTGGTGTAAAGAATCACTTGTTCTCTTTTAATCTTTCACAAACAACTTCAAGCTCACAAAGGATCAAATGATTATATGATTATTCAAACCTATAACTAGGGTGTTTACATGTTAGTTGAGGATTACTGGAGAACGAAGACGTGAAGAAAGAGAAGGAGGATATGCAGATACAAACTGGGGGAGTGAAGAATAGAGAAGAGAAAGTGTGCAAAGGGAAAGATGAACGAAGAAAGGAGGTTGGAGAAATGGTTTGAAGGAAAAAACATAGCTGCTACAGACGAGAGAGAGAGAGAGAGAGAGAGAGAGAGAGAGAGAGAGAGAGAGAGAGAGAGAGAGAGAGAGAGAGAACGAGGGGTTCCTAATCAAACCCCCAGCGCCTAAATAGCCTCCTCAATCCTCCAATTGGCCATTCGATCCTAAGGACAAAACTCCGGTGATAACGATTCCCTTGCAGGCCACGTCCATCGCTGGTAACCTCATTACTGGCGTCCAGGGAGGAGTGAGGCAGGAAGAGGCGCTGGAGGTGGAGGAAGAAGTAGAAGAAGAAGAAGAAGAAGAAGAAGAAGAAGAGGTGAGAAATAGTGTGAGGAGCAGAATATACGTGAATGAGGAGATAAATGCGATGGAAGGAGGAATGAAATAAATGTGGAGAAAGAGAAGTCGATTTAATGATGAAAAGATTAGACTGGAAAAGCGTTAAAGAGAAAATGAGAGAGAGAGAGAGAGAGAGAGAGAGAGAGAGAGAGAGAGAGAGAGAGAGAGAGAGAGAGAGAGAGAGAGAGACGAAGGAAAAGAAGGAGAAAACTTAGGGAAAGCTGGAGACAATACTGTTGATCAGAGAGATGGTGTGGAGTGTTGCGGTGAGGGAGAGATTGGCAGAAGCGAGGGAGACGGGAAAAGACAGGGAGTAGTGGTCGGAAGTGGAAGATAAGCCTGAGATATGAATGTGAGGGACATATAAAGAATATGGATGAAAGCTACGTATGTATGCTTCGGAATACATGCGAGAGCATGAGGACAGATATCAAAAGACGTGATGGTTATGACGAGTTTATCTGCTGGAAGACAGCACGTGGGAAGGACAGATAACAGAAGACCCTGGCGGTCTATGACCAGTTTATCTACCTGTGTTTAGATAGAAATGTAAAAGTGAAAAAGAAAGGCCTGCAGAGGGAAGGGAAGGGAAAGATAGGAGGAGTGGAAGGAATGGGGACGGGGGAGAAACTATGGTCCTTATATGGGGTGGATGGCTTCTCTCTTGGGAGCACTACTGCCTTCCACTTCATTAGGACAGCTCAGCTGTTCCACGACGCAGGGTGCAGGGGAGGTGTGACGAGAGAGAGAGAGAGAGAGAGAGAGAGAGAGAGAGAGAGAGAGAGAGAGAGAGAGAGAGAGAGAGGAGTCACCTACTATAAGACAAATGACTAACTGCTGAAACCACTTACGTTAATTCAGCCCAAACAGAAGTTCCAAAAGAATGTAGTAATTATTTCCCATACCTTCTGGTGGCCTCCCTCCCTACTGGTCATCTGACCTTGTATTCAAGCTGACCTCAGATGACCTAAGAGAAACTCCAGGTGAATCTTTGTGACCCGAGACGGTGCTATATGACCTAAGCTGACCTGAGGCAAGTTTATGGAACCATACCCTCCTGATGCAGATCTGTGTGACCCTACCTGACCTGAAAGTGTCATCTGTGACCTTACCAAACCTGAAACAGCCCTATGTGACCTTACCTATCCCGAGACAGCCCTATGTGACCTTAGCTATCCCGAGACAGCCCTATGTGACCTTATCTAACCTGAGATAGCACCATGTGACCTTACCTGAGACAGCCCAATGTGACCACGTACGACCTACACCGATCTCAAAGGACTATAGACGGCCTCATATAACCCCGACCCTCCAGAATTTTTCCTGGCGAGCCTCCCCGTTTCATTGGATCCTTTCCCATCTCCCCTCCCGGGTAGGTTTTCCCCTTTGATCTATCACTTTAAGACGGATTTTTCTTTTCCACGTCTCTAGGAAGAATTCAACTTGGGTCTGAGAGATCAGGCTCAGTCTGTGCTCTCTGTGTTAAGGCAGGTTAATATCCTGGGGCGCCACCCTTTCCTATATATGAGGCTCGTCAGCTGGTCTGAACTTGATCTCGAGTCACGATTATATATATATATATATATATATATATATATATATATATATATATATATATATATATATATATATATATATACATATAAAGTAGAACTTTATTATGGTATAGCTGATTCAGATCGCTCCTAGAAAGACATACAGAGAGCATCCTAAGATCAACATAGATATGTTGTGACTCACGTAATTAGCGGAAGTAAACAGAGCCTTCAGTCCTTTGTTGATTTTGCTAGCAAGAGGGGAGTTTCCTCTCTCTCTCTCTCTCTCTCTCTCTCTCTCTCTCTCTCTCTCTCTCTCTCTCTCTCTCTCTCTCTCTCTCTCTCTCTCTCTCTCTCCAACGCGTCCCACATTGCATTTCGCTAAGCAAGTGCTGAGGGTTGCCTGTTTTCATAATATCACGTACAGTACATGTACAGTACCCGACTAGAGGTGAAGTTCTTTCTCTCGACCCTGAGACCCACGCCATCCATTTTCTATATCACGTTACTGTCATTCTCTATTATATATTTCCATCAGATTAGAAAAAGAAAGACTTCCGTAATGCAGTGTTTGTTCACTCACTATTTATCTAGCTTTATATATTCATGGAAGGCGAGTGTAGAAATGTACAAACAATTTTGAATTTTTCACAGTTGCTACCAAAACCCCCAATTTTTTTTCCCTCCGAGTGTGAGTGGAAAAACACATTGCAAAATTCAGAGCTTATTTCCACCTTTAACTCTTCTCCATGGGAAAATTTAGCGACACGCAAATTTATATATTCATTCCATTCTTTTTTAAAACCCTTACTCCTAAATGCATAGTTATATTCATTCATTATCATTTATTATTATACTCTTAAGTACAGACTTATATTCATCCTCTTTATCTATTAATATCTATCCTTTTAAGAACAGATTTGTAATCAATCCACATCCCACTTTTTTATTCAAACTTTTAAACATAAAGTTATATATATATATATATATATATATATATATATATATATATATATATATATATATATATATATATATATATATATATATATGCTTTTGAATACAAACTTTCATCCCATTTTCAATGTCAGAACTATTGAATACTAAGTTACTTTCTTCTCAATTTTATTTTGATATCCATACTCTTTGGCTGGCATTTATACCATTAGTTACTGAAAGTGTTGTAAGAATTCTTCAGTGTATTCTATCACCTTATTAAACCCTGTTATTAATCTGCAGACAATTTCGCTGGATACAAAAGGAGAAAGAAATGTCATTATTGCAAAGAAGGGACGTCTTCCAGTCGCTTCCCTTGGCCGATGTTATGACGTACATACAAAATCTTTTCTTATTCACTCTCACATTGCCTTACAATTTATATTATGACTTACTTCCATTGGTATTGGGCCTCCTAGATACGATTGTTTTAAGGTTCTGTGATGAAAAGCAAACAAGCAAAACAACCAACCCCTCGAGACAGAGGAATATTATGGTAAGATTATGAGATGACTGAATATTATGGTAAGATTATGAGATAACTGAATATTATATTAAGATTATGAGATGACTGAATATCAGGCATCAAGACAGACTTTAAATGCAGGTCACGATGAATTATCAAGGCATAAACAACAACGCCTACTGATTTAAAGGCGAAGAAACGCAGGGTTTCAAAAATGAGGCTTTAACTTCGCGCTCCGTTGGCCCGTGTTTTCCCTCACTAACTGATTCGCATACCTGTCTGCTGGCATAATAACTCGAGCTGCGGTGCGCTCGCCACACCTCAGCAGCTTCATTATGCAAGTAACAGTTGCGACTACTAAGATTATCACTAGAGAAAATGGGGGAAAAGACAATCCTGTAATAAGCAGGAATCAGAGGGAGCGAGCGTGGAGACGAGAAATGGGTTGACAATTAACTTGAGGGTATTTAAAATGTACAGAACGTAGGTGCAGCCAAGGAAGCTGGAGGTATGTTAAAGGATGAGATTATTATTCATAAGGAATATTACCCTATTCTCTCATCGTGGTCGATCTTTTTGTTCATTTGAATATTTAGAGGCCTCGGAATATATATGACTCATGGTGAGGTGCCTGAGGATTGGCGGAATGCGTGCATAGTGCCATTGTACAAAGGCAAAGGGGATAAGAGTGAGTGCTCAAATTTCAGAGGTATAAGTTTGTTGAGTATTCCTGGTAAATTATATGGGAGGATATTGATTGAGAGGATGAAGGCATGTACAGAGCATCAGATTGGGGAAGAGCAGTGTGGTTTCAGAAGTGGTAGAGGATGTGTGGATCAGGTGTTTGCTTTGAAGAATGTATGTGAGAAATACTTAGAAAAGCAAATGGATTTGTATGTAGCATTTATGGATCTGGAGAAGGCATATGATAGAGTTGATAAAGATGCTCTGTGGAAGGTATTAAGAATATATGGTGTTGGAGGCAAGTTGTTAGAAGCAGTGAAAAGTTTTTATCGAGGATGTAAGGCATGTGTACGTGTAGGAAGAGAGGAAAGTGATTGGTTCTCAGTGAATGTAGGTTTTCGGCAGGGGTGTGTGATGTCTCCATGGTTGTTTAATTTGTTTATGGATGGGGTTGTTAGGGAGGTGAATGCAAGAGTTTTGGAAAGAGGGGCAAGTATGAAGTCTGTTGTGGATGAGAGAGCTTAGGAAGTGAGTCAGTTGTTGTTGGCTGATGATACAGCGCTGGTGGCTGATTCATGTGAGAAACTGCAGAAGCTGGTGACTGAGTTTGGTAAAGTGTGTGAAAGAAGAAAGTTAAGAGTAAATGTGAATAAGAGCAAGGTTATTAGGTACAGTAGGGTTGAGGGTCAAGTCAATTGGGAGGTAAGTTTGAATGGAGAAAAACTGGAGGAAGTAAAGTGTTTCAGATATATGGGAGTGGATCTGGCAGCGGATGGAACCATGGAAGCGGAAGTGGATCATAGGGTGGGGGAGGGGGCGAAAATCCTGGGAGCCTTGAAGAATGTGTGGAAGTCGAGAACATTATCTCGGAAAGCAAAAATGGGTATGTTTGAAGGAATAGTGGTTCCAACAGTGTTGTATGGTTGCGAGGCGTGGGCCATGGATAGAGCTGTGCGCAGGAGGGTGGATGTGCTGGAAATGAGATGTTTGAGGACAATGTGTGGTGTGAGGTGGTTTGATCGAGTAAGTAACGTAAGGGTAAGAGAGATGTGTGGAAATAAAAAGAGTGTGGTTGAGAGAGCAGAAGAGGGTGTTTTGAAATGGTTTGGGCACATGGAGAGAATGAGTGAGGAAAGATTGACCAAGAGGATATATGTGTCGGAGGTGGAGGGAACGAGGAGAAGTGGGAGACCAAATTGGAGTTGGAAAGATGGAGTGAAAAAGATTTTGTGTGATCGGGGCCTGAACATGCAGGAGGGTGAAAGGAGTGCAAGGAATAGAGTGAATTGGATCGATGTGGTAAACCGGGGTTGACGTGCTGTCAGTGGATTGAATCAGGGCATGTGAAGCGTCTGGGGTAAACCATGGAAAGCTGTGTAGGTATGTATATTTGCGTGTGTGGACGTATGTATATACATGTGTATGGGGGTGGGTTGGGCCATTTCTTTCGTCTGTTTCCTTGCGCTACCTCGCAAACGCGGGAGACAGCGACAAAAAAAAAAAAAAAAAAATATATATATATATATATATATATATATATATATATATATATATATATATATATATATATATATATATATATATATATAATCAGAATTAACTGTGATACTGAATATTGTAAAGATGTGCAATGTTATATATAGTGGGCACACAACATACATATTGATGTGATTGGCCTTTGACCTGACCCTTGAAAGTCAGGTCAAAGACCATGTCAGTATACCCAAATGGTCGTGCCCCTAGTACTCAAGGGTAGTAACGTCGTGCTTAATGATATTACCGCCATGCTCAAGGGTCGCACCGTCGTGTTTAAGGGTCGTAATGTAGTGCTTAATGGTCGTGCCGTCGTGGCCAATGGTCGTATCATCGTACTTAAGAGGTTTATGCCGTTAGTTGTCAGATTATCACTACATCTTTCACATTTATATTATTTTGATAGATTTCCTTATGAATGGAAAAAATGTACCGTACGTATTGTATTGTTACTGAAAATGTATTAATGCATATTTTATTGCATGGTTATACATTTTTTCTTTCTTTATCTTTTCTATAAGATGGAGAAATATCACCCATATGATCTGGTTTGGTTATGAAATATTACCTTGGAAATTACTAGCAAATAAGCATTGCCTGGTTATACGAATATGAGTTTTGGTGAAATGTTTCTGTTGGGATGTATCGTCTCTTGTAAATAATCTAAATCTAAAACTTTAAGAATAAATCGTAAGAAATGCAATTGTTTAGTATGTTGTTGTTGTTGCAGTTGTGTGTGTTGTGTGTGTGTGTGTGGGTGTAGTTGACCGAGATCCGACGGAAGGTAACGAATATTCTCATTTTTCTTTACAAAGAGCAGTACTTCGATATTTCACTTACGTCAGATTGTTTCATGCATAACATGATCTTAATGTCACAAAGATTTTCATTCTTTACGCTCTCGTCCACCACCTTTATCACACAAGTAGGACACACTTTCACAGATCTAATTCTTTTTCCCTGGTTTGGAGAAGCAATATTCGGCCCTCATGCACTTGTATGAGTAACTTGTAATACATGAATGTTCGCTATCTAGCGTCCATTAGCGCTGAATGGTTGATAAGTGAGGCACAGGACGATAGGATCCAGAGAACTCCGTGTGAAATAGGGTACCAGGTTAATGTATTCACCGGGCTGATGCTTAATGACACGAGACCTGGGAATTATGTGAACGTATTCGTGAAACATGATATTGTAGTTATACATTATCTCTGTGGACCAGGGTTGTATTCCCCCAGGGGTGGTGATCAGGACTTCCTCGTCTCTACAACTGGGTGTACAGAAGCACTTAGTTACCTCCATCATCAGGGTAGAGAAGTGCATCTTTGTTGTCATGACTCGTCCGTACGTCCATGTGTCCGTGTTTGAGCGGGCTCCCGGTCATCAGATAGGATGATGAGATGTCCATCACCTGCTGCAGAATAACTGACGTGGTGCCCTGGTCAGCCCAGGGATTATTTTCCTTCATGACAACTGATACAAAGAGGAACACCCCACATTAACTCGTCTCATTCCCAGAGCAACACGCTACTTGATGACGAAATACAGTGTCACAAGAGGAATTGATAATAATGATAATAATAATAATAATAATAATAATGATAATGATAACAATATTAATGATAATGTTAATAATACATGCTTATAGATTATGCACAATAGATAAATTGGGTATACTATGTGGCATTATGATTATGTCTGATTACGTCTTGATTAAAGCGATATCCATTTAAAAGTAAGATAAATGAATAGAAATAGTTAAGAAATAATTGCTTTTTCCGCAAGCCACGTCGGCTGTTTACATGTACATAGACTCCTTCCGTGTAAGAGAAACATAATTTGCATGTAAAATTCCAGTGATAATACACAACACACAAAAGCACCTAAGATGATACCAAATCTTTCTTATTTCCGCCTCGCGGCTCCTTATATGCAAAATGATTTTTAAATATGCAAATTGCCGCGAAAATTGCATGGGTTTTAACATTTTAAATCATGCAGACAGTGAACAGTATAGCACACAAATGAATCATTAACAGGAAATATACAATTTTTTGCACAGAGTAGAGCTTACGATATATATATATATATATATATATATATATATATATATATATATATATATATATATATATATATATATATATAAAGTCACTTGAAATGCAAGTGTTTACAGTAAAGTGTGTGTTAGTGACCATAACTATTGAGAATGTCCTCCCAACACCCCGGCCTGTTATACCCATCGTGTTTATTATTTTTGTTTGTATTGGTATATTATCACTGTTTGGCTGCAGATGTCAGTATACTTTGATAATGATAATAGTAAGTATTATAATGATGATGATGATAATAATAATAATCATAATAATGATGATAATGATAATGATAATAATAATAATGATAATAATAATAATAATAATAATGATAATAATAATGATAATGATAATGATAATAAAAATAATAATAATGATAATGCTTTTACTACTACTACTGCAGCAACCTTCCTCTACGTATCATTATTATCATTATTACATACAAGAATTTCTCTGACATCTAAGCAACACTCGGCTTAAATACTTTCGTAGTGGAATATAATTGTGATATGTACATCGATACAATTTCTGATGTTTAGAGTGTTAGAATGATAGCTTTATATGGGAGGGACAGGTAATAGGAGATCTGATGGTCTATGACGAGGTGGTCTACTTTTTTCTTAAAAGGTGGCAGGAAAAGGATTCACATTCATTAAGTGTACAGGAAGGAACTGTCAGGAAATTACTGCTTTTATAGATATATTCGGTACAATAGAAAGGCTGGCATGTACTCTTCGGAGGCTTCATAGTAACTCCTGAAGTTCCAAGCTGGACACACATGAAGTTTTTCCTGTCCACATTTCTCACCTCCATGACACTGCCTCAAGTATGAGGGTCAACAAAAGAAAGAACAGTTTTCGGGACACGAAGCCTGCAAGTGAAGGCTGTGACAACAATATGTCAACCTTCAGGATTAAGGTTGATAGCTCATGATTTCCCTTCGTAGCTGTTATGATTCATGGTTGGCCAATTTAGAGGCTAAACGACGTGCCCTTAGCTGTTGGTGTTGGTGGTGGCTTTGTGTGTTGGTGGTGGCTTTGTACCATCCAATACATAGTTTAAAGCCGGCCTTTGTCTGTCCTCTGTGATCTGTCGAGGGCTCGCCTCTCAGCCCACCATTTAAGCACCACTTTAGGAGAGCTTGACTCCCTGCCATGCGACCTACCTCATCAAATTCACTCCAGCTTGGGACGCAGTCGACATTCTCACCTCACTTTGCCAAATACTTCATACGCAGCCACCGGCGCTCTGTTGGCATTACCCAAATGCAACCACGGGGTAGACTTCTGATGCAAGGAAGATAAAAACCAGGGGAAAGGCTTCAACGCCATATCGTGCATTTCCGTTTCATAATCGTGAACGTCCCACTTAACTTTTACAGGACCTGATCCCCCTCTTGTCTACCAGAAGAGGAAGTGACCTAGTTTAATTAAGTTGTTGAGGGAAGGTTGTCAAAAGTTGTATCACTAACATGATGTTATTCCTTCATGTCTTGGAACACACACGGTGGCAAAATGAAGTGACCCAACAAAGATTATCCTCGATTTCCTGAGGAACAGTGACGTAAAATCGGAGCAAAATGTGTCACTATTGATAAGCAATAAGGAGAGAATGTTGCCCTAACTCAAGGTGAAAGTCGACCTGTTTTACTTTTTACTACTTTCTGGAAGATAATTACAAACTTACCTCCTCCATAACTCGACAGTTTTCCACCATTAACCTCAATTATTGTTGTCTTTCAATTCCGGGATCTGTAATAATAACGATATAAAAGGCCACCCTCTCAGAACCAGCTTACGTTCTACATGTCATGTATCTTACTGTCAACATTTACGTCATTTAAAGTTGACCAAACTCGTCGCTTAGAGTTTGAAATTTCCTTGCATGACCAAAACTACGAAATCCACGGGAGTTTACGTATTAATGAAGTTGGCACGCGAGTGACACCGGTGTAACGAGGTCCGGGGTTCGAGCCCATAAAGTGTCCGGTGTTCCGTGTTTTGAATGTCAGAACTGAGACTCTCGCTGCTATAATTGACGCACCGGTCGCTAGACAGTGCTAACTGCTGTAGCTGAGTGAATGGGACATTCTCCCTTATGAGTAGGAGGAATTAGCATGAGTCTTCCCTTTGCGCCTTGGTGAGGAGGTGATCCCTTCTTCCACGGGAGGCAGCAATTGGCCAGCCCACTGGGTAAATTGGAGGGCGAGAACTGTAAGTTTGAAAGCTTGGAGTCACGCGAATCGTTTCTGGCGCTGTCTCTCCTTCTTTTCCTCGTTGAGTTTGAACGCCGTGAGCGCCTCACTATAGGGGAGAACAGATCATTATCTTCTAATACAGAAGATGAAAGAACGGTTCACTCTCCAGCACACACTTGGAAACGCTTGTAGACACTTTACATGCGTTCCTTCCACTCTCCCTTCCTCCCAGTACTTACGTGACCCAAACGTGACGTACACTAATTTAAAGTTTCTGCTATTTCTTTTTCTTCATACGTTCACGAAAAATGTCTGGTAATCTTAAAAGTGCTCCTCATTCGAGACCAGAACTTCAGAGGGAACATTTTCTTAGCTTATTCATTGAGCCGGTCGCGTAGCGTGAGTGTAGCATGTTAGTGGTTTTCACACACATGAGTTGTCACCTTGAATCACACTCAACCCCCTTACATCAGTATGTACTCCTTTTTTTGCAGGTACAGGTGCAGCACAAGTGTATGTAGCAGCACACTGGTCATGGGTTGAGTATGTGTGTGTGTGTACGTGCCTGATCCACCTGATGATGGATAGATAGTTAGATAGATGGATATTTGCTTCATAAAGGATGAGAAATTTTATGACAATGTTATATTTTAATCTGGTTAATCATCTATATATTGTAGTATTCCTGGATTTAATGGATTATGACCCATACTTATATTCTTATAACTCATTAAGCAGTGTAGTCTATACACAATATATATATATATATATATATATATATATATATATATATATATATATATATATATATATATCTTTTCTTCTTTCTTTTAAACTATTCGCCATTTCCCGCATTAGCAAGGTAGCGTTAAGAACAGAGGACTGGGCCTTTTTTTTGGAATATCCTCACCTGGCCCCCTCTGTTCCTTCTTTTGGAAAATTAGAAAAAAAAAAAAACGAGAGGGGAGGATTTCCAGCCCCCCGCTCCCTCCCCTTTTAGTCGCCTTCTACGACACGCAAGGAATGCGTGGGAAGTATTCTTAATCCCCTATCCCCAGGGATAATATATATATATATATATATATATATATATATATGCTCTGTGGAAGGTATTAAGAATATATGGTGTGGGAGGCAAGTTGTTAGAAGCAGTGAAAAGTTTTTATCGAGGATGTAAGGCATGTGTACGTGTAGGAAGAGAGGAAAGTGATTGGTTCTCAGTGAATGTAGGTTTGCGGCAGGGGTGTGTGATGTCTCCATGGTTGTTTAATTTGTTTATGGATGGGGTTGTTAGGGAGGTAAATGCAAGAGTTTTGGAAAGAGGGGCAAGTATGAAGTCTGTTGGGGATGAGAGAGCTTGGGAAGTGAGTCAGTTGTTGTTCGCTGATGATACAGCGCTGGTGGCTGATTCATGTGAGAAACTGCAGAAGCTGGTGACTGAGTTTGGTAAAGTGTGTGGAAGAAGAAAGTTAAGAGTAAATGTGAATAAGAGCAAGGTTATTAGGTACAGTAGGGTTGAGGGTCAAGTCAATTGGGAGGTGAGTTTGAATGGAGAAAAACTGGAGGAAGTGAAGTGTTTTAGATATCTGGGAGTGGATCTGTCAGCGGATGGAACCATGGAAGCGGAAGTGGATCATAGGGTGGGGGAGGGGGCGAAAATTTTGGGAGCCTTGAAAAATGTGTGGAAGTCGAGAACATTATCTCGGAAAGCAAAAATGGGTATGTTTGAAGGAATAGTGGTTCCAACAATGTTGTATGGTTGCGAGGCGTGGGCTATGGATAGAGTTGTGCGCAGGAGGATGGATGTGCTGGAAATGAGATGTTTGAGGACAATGTGTGGTGTGAGGTGGTTTGATCGAGTAAGTAACGTAAGGGTAAGAGAGATGTGTGGAAATAAAAAGAGCGTGGTTGAGAGAGCAGAAGAGGGTGTTTTGAAATGGTTTGGGCACATGGAGAGAATGAGTGAGGAAAGATTGACCAAGAGGATATATGTGTCGGAGGTGGAGGGAACGAGGAGAAGAGGGAGACCAAATTGGAGGTGGAAAGATGGAGTGAAAAAGATTTTGTGTGATCGGGGCCTGAACATGCAGGAGGGTGAAAGGAGGGCAAGGAATAGAGTGAATTGGAGCGATGTGGTATACAGGGGTTGACGTGCTGTCAGTGGATTGAATCAAGGCATGTGAAGCGTCTGGGGTAAACCATGGAAAGCTGTGTAGGTATGTATATTTGCGTGTGTGGACGTGTGTATGTACGTGTGTATGGGGGTTGGGCCATTTCTTTCGTCTGTTTCCTCGCGCTACCTCGCAAACGCGGGAGACAGCGACAAAGTATAAAAAAAAAAAAAAAAAAAAAAAAATATATATATATATATATATATAAAATTCATTTCTGTATTTTTTGGGTAATTTATTTGTAGTTGTATACAAACTTGGTGACAGGGGGCCACTGTTTCACGACAGTTAGTAACTTGGTATTAAGTACTGGGGAGCCGCGGGCTATGTATATGCATAGTATGAATTTAGGAAGTTATGGACAAATGAAAACATACAGGTGTAATGTGTCTCAGGTGACAGGGATGTTCACGAAGTGTGACAGCTGCACTTGCCACGTATGTCGGGCGTTTCATATACACAGGTCTGAGTTCCGGTGAGTTTGGAAGCCTTAATGTGATGTATATGTATATACGTATATAAGCCTGGGTTTGGAGCAGCGCTGGGTATACCATTCCGTGTACTGTAGACTTTGATATTGTATTCTTAGATTGTGAAAATGCTTGACAATAACTTTCATCGATATGACCAAAGTGGATTCAGTTCAGTGATAAACAAATTATTGTTCTAAAGTGTAGCGCTCAGGTCCTATCATAGTGCATATCCCATCCTTTCTTTCTATAACTGTTTCTTTATTCTATTTAATTGGGTATATTATTATTATTATTATTATTATTATTATTATCATTATTATTATTATTATCATTATCATTATCATTATTATTATTATTATCATTATTATCATTATTTTTATTATCATTATCATTATTATTATCATTATTATTATCATCATTATCATCATTATCATTAATCACGCATCTGTCCATATCTTGTCCAGCCGATCAGAGCTCACCTAACTGCAGAATACGTGGAGCATTACGTGCCTACTCGTAGTTTAGCCAATCAGAATGGTAGGTGTATCGTGGCCAGTTAATCAGACATGCAGCAGGTACTGAAACAATCACCATAAATCTTTAGACTGTCTCTCTCCTTCTCTACTTTATTATTAAGCTTCATATATTCTCTTGATTTCTCCGTCCCTGTCTTTATTAGTAATCCCCTTGTACAACTTTATTCTTGTGTTCTCCATTCTGTGATTGATGTAACGTTTATTAGTGTGTGTGTGTGTGTGTGTGTGTGTGTGTGTGTCTTTGTACTACAGTTAAAGAGAATTTTCACAAGTGGTCTATTTTGTATCATCAGATGTATAGGAAAATTATATCCCTCACTAAATAAGGGAATTACAGGTACTTACACTGTGTGGCAAGTAATCTCCACGGGGATTAATTACATTAGGTGACATTGTTCATATTCATTATCATATTAATCCCTTCAGCAAGACGGTACAGTTACCCTTCAGCAAGAGGGTACGTCGTAACCCTTGAGTACGATGGCTTGACCTTTGACCTGATGGTTAGGGATCAGGTGAGAGGTTACGTCATCATACCCAGTTAGTCGTACCATCGTGCAGCGTCCGTCGTTCTCAAGGGTCGTACCTTTGTGCTCAAGGGTTGTACCGTCGTGCTTAAAAAGAATGTGCGGTCGTGGTGGAGGATCGTACCGTTATTTCCAAGGATGGTAATGTCGTGCTCACGGGTCGTACCACGCCCCGTCGTTCTCAACAAGCCCATCATTGTTCTTAAAGGTTTAACAACCACCCCAGCCGGGGTGGACGACATGTATTCTACCTATATAGCATAAACCGCTGGTATAAATGATTAACTTCAAAGTACAATAAGAAAAATGCCCTCGAAAATATCACCAAGAATTGTTAATGTAAACATCACGTTGCATTCAGTATGCGTCTTTTCCATTATTGATTGGCTCTCGAGAAAAATGTGTCGTGTAAATAGGGTGTACTATTGTGAAATAACTGATAGAAATATGTAAAGCTTTTAAGATCATGTAGTTAGAATAGCATTCCAATTACTAAGAGGCAACTGTATGTTACTGAAAGTTAAGTATTTCTATGCATGAGAAATTTACCTCCTGGTAATCGAAGATGATATGTAATTATCATCATTATATAAGGTAATCATTGAGTGACGAGTAAAGTCTTTTCATTTCATGATTAGTGCATGTATGATACTACATGAATGCATTGGTACAAGCAACGGTGTGAAGATGGTTAACTCAGGGGAGTTAAGTATAATGTCAATGTCAATGCAATGACAAAAAATAAACGAAGTTTTGGTTGGAAGTCTTGAGAATACATGCCCAGAATTCGAGCTTGGCAGCCAGTATTATCATCATCAAGTCCTGATCCACTACGAAGGATTCCCCGATCAGAACACAAGGGTGATAAACAGGATGATATTAATACTGAGGTAAATACCTGTTGGAGATCTACAGAGACGTAGTTCAGAATTGATGACAGGAGGAGAACATATTTTAGGAACCCATGTAACCTCTGTGTCAAGGCTTGAGGTAGTCGAAGCCTTGATGTCCAAGCGATAACTTAAGCATCAGATGCTGTAGCAGCAGGAAGCAGGACGATATCATTTATCTCTTAGCCAGAAACGCTGGTCCTATGCATGAGCAAGGGGAGAGCTGGGCCGGGCTGTTGCACAGGCTGTTGCACAGGCTGTTGCACAGGCTCTTTGCCTAATTCACAAGGCCTGGGATGTGTGGAGGCCGCTGACATGTCTAACACGACCGAGACAAATTTGCATGCTCAGGTGGAGAGGTGCTCTTACCCCCCTGGCACCGGTGTCAGGTGCAGGTAAATAAACTCTGTGTTTGACACACAGACACACTCAGTGAATTTCCATATTTTTACGATTATTCATTTTCTATTGTGAAGAATGATATTGAAATCAAGCAGTTCTGATTGTTTTCTTCTTTGCTCAAAAGACGTGGAAATTAACTCCATCGAACCTACCTAATCTTACGGCTGGGAGAATATATATATATATATATATATATATATATATATATATATATATATATATATATATATATATATATATATATATATATATATTCCTATGAGTCCACGGGGAAAATGAAACACGAAAAGTTCCCAAGTGCACTTTCGTGTAATAATCACATCATCAGGGGAGACACAAGAGAGGAATATAACAGTCAGTTGATATACATCGAAGAGACGAAGCTAGGACGCCATTTGGTAAACATGTGACCCTTTCCAATATATAATTATATATATATATATATATATATATATATATATATATATATATATATGTATATATATATATATATATATACATATATATATACATATATATATATATATATATATATATATATATATATATATATATATATATATATATATATATATATATTTTTTTTTTTTTTTTTTTTCTTCTTTTTTGCTTTGCCGCTGTCTCCCGCGTTTGCGAGGTAGCGCAAGGAAACAGACGAAAGAAATGGCCCAACCCACCCCCATACACATGTATATACATACGTCCACACACGCAAATATACATACCTACACAGCTTTCCATGGTTTACCCCAGACGCTTCACATGCCCTGATTCAATCCACTGACAGCACGTCAACCCCGGTATACCACATCGATCCAATTCACTCTATTCCTTGCCCTCCTTTCACCCTCCTGCATGTTCAGGCCCCGATCACACAAAATCTTTTTCACTCCATCTTTCCACCTAAAATTTGGTCTCCCACTTCTCCTCGTTCCCTCCACCTCCGACACATATATCCTCTTGGTCAATCTTTCCTCACTCATTCTCTCCATATGCCCAAACCATTTCAAAACACCCTCTTCTGCTCTCTCAACCACGCTCTTTTTATTTCCACACATCTCTCTTACCCTTACGTTAGTTACTCGATCAAACCACCTCACATCACACATTGTCCTCAAACATCTCATTTCCAGCACACCCATCCTCCTGCGCACAACTCTATCCATAGCCCACGCCTCGCAACCATACAACATTGTTGGAACCACTATTCCTTCAAACATACCCATTTTTGCTTTCCGAGATAATGTTCTCGACTTCCACACATTCTTCAAGGCTCCCAGGATTTTCGCCCCCTCCCCCACCCTATGATCCACTTCCGCTTCCATGGTTCCATCCGCTGCCAGATCCACTCCCAGATATCTAAAACACTTTACTTCCTCCAGTTTTTCTCCATTCAAACTTACCTCCCAATTGACTTGACCCTCAACCCTACTGTACCTAATAACCTTGCTCTTATTCACATTTACTCTTAACTTTCTTCTTTCACACACTTTACCAAACTCAGTCACCAGCTTCTGCAGTTTCTCACATGAATCAGCCACCAGCGCTGTATCATCAGCCAACAACAACTGACTCACTTCCCAAGCTCTCTCATCCCCAGCAGACTTCATACTTGCCCCTCTTTCCAAAACTCTTGCATTTACCTCCCTAACAACCCCATCCATAAACAAATTAAACAACCATGGAGACATCACACACCCCTGCCGCAAACCTACATTCAGTGAGAACCAATCACTTTCCTCTCTTCCTACACGTACACATGCCTTACATCCTCGATAAAAACTTTTCACTGCTTCTAACAACTTGCCTCCCACACCATATATTCTTAATACCTTCCACAGAGCATCTCTATCAACTCTATCATATGCCTTTTCCAGATCCACAAATGCTACATACAAATCCATTTGCTTTTCTAAGTATTTCTCACATACATTCTTCAAAGCAAACACCTGATCCACACATCCTCTACCACTTCTATATATATATATATATATATATATATATATATATATATATATATATATATATATATATATATATATATATATATATTAGGAAAGTCAGAGCGAGCGGAATATACCTACATAGGATTACCTTCACGATTATCCAGCCCTTCAGCAATGGCCGTCATTTGACCGTGGAGGTCAACACTTGGGACATATTTTATTGTCCATTTCCCCTCACAACTGCCATGATGAGTTAGCCTGCCGGCCGTTATCAGCACAACTGTGGACGCGGTATTACCTCCGTGACGGGAAATACGGAGGAGCTTGGCGCTATGAGAGAGAGAGAGAGAGAGAGAGAGAGAGAGAGAGAGAGAGAGAGAGAGAGCCAGCCAGCCAGCCAGCCCCCTCTGATCTCTTCCAACTGGCTGTTGATTATCTTTTTAATCTACACTACCGCCCAAGTTGCTCCCTCGTGGAGATGAGTTACCCTTGGTGGAGTCTGAAAGCCTCACAACTTGTGTGGGTAATTGCTGCCAGTATGTATTCACAACCTGCTCTCCTGCCCACCCGCTGAATCCAGATTATAACGCAAAAGTATATATATATATATATATATATATATATATATATATATATATATATATATATATATATATATATATATATATATATATTCGTAACCTTGCTATGCTCATGATGGCTGCCGTGTTGCAGCCATGTTGCAGGCCGGGATAAAAGAGAAGGGTTGCCGTCAGAGCTGGCCACCAGCGCATGAAAATCTTTGCCCAGTAACAAAATGAATCTGGGATTTTATGGTAGAGAGAATAGGGCTTGGACATCGTTCCCCTGGCCAGGCTCCACTGATGCTGCTGCTGCTGCTCTGAGGTAGGGACAGCTAGGGTAGTGGGGTAGGGACAGCTAGGGTAGTTGGGTAGGGACAGCTAGGGTAGTGGGGTAGGGACAGCTCGGGTAGTGGGGTAGGGACAGCTAGGGTAGTGGGGTAGGGACAGCTAGGGTAGTGGGGTAGGAACAGCTAGGGTAGTGGGGTAGGGACAGCTAGGGTAGTTGGGTAGGGACAGCTAGGGTAATGGGGTAGGAACAGCTAGGGTAGTAGGGTAGGGACAGCTAGGGTAGTTGGGTAGGGACAGCTAGGGTAGTGGGGTAGGGACAGCTAGGGTAGTGGGGTATTGACAGCTAGGGTAGTGGGGTAGGGACAGCTAGGGTAGTGGGGTAGGAACAGCTAGGGTAGTGGGGTAGGGACAGCTAGGGTAGTTGGGTAGGGATAGACTGGCATTCAGGCCACGGAAGTTGACGGGAAGCGAGAAAGCAGGAAAGAAAGCGAGTTTGGTTTTATGCTCCGGAGTGTGAGGAGTTTGATAGCAGGTAGATGTGATCATCATTCAGAGGAAGGAAGTGATACATGCCGTGTATAGAAGAGATGTTATAGAAAAATAGAATAGAAGGAGTTAAGAGAGTGAGCATGCAATGGAGAAACTATAGCGAAGACAAAGTTAGGATATGACTGGGGTTTAGAGAGACATATGGAAGCGTTCAAGATAGTCATTCAAATTAGTGATGGAAGAAGAAATGTTAGACGTGATATCGTGAACCATCTGCCTCAGAAGAGGATCCAAGACCACCAGGAGGAAGTCCGAAAATTTTCTTGAGGATTTGGCGGGAATGTTGTCCCCCAGGGAGGGAGGCGAGAGCTGGGAACTGAGCCTAGTGGACAAGTTGGCCAGATTGAACCTCCATGATCAAGAGGTGTGTGGAGAGGGACATAGCAAGGAAGCAGGCAAAGATGACAAAATCTTGGAATAGATGAAAGATCTTAAAACATAGATATACATACATAGAATTAAGATCAAACTATACCCAAATAGTTTGTTTTTGAGCAACAGACAAAAAAGAATGTTTTAAAAGTGGAATGAAAGTGAATCTAGTTGTCGTAGTAAAGCTGACCAATGAAACTTGGAAAAGAAAAAGGAAGAAAGAATGAGAAGATGCGATACTATAAAGTGACAATAAAAATAGAACATGATACTAGATATATGGATGAAAGGAATGAACAAAGATCCGAACCATGAGAACATGAGGAAACAAAGTAACACTGGTCCTTTAACAAAGGTTAGGTTTGATCCTCACGGCAACATCATGTGCAACAGATACGTTCATCAGTAATATGTGAATTACTCAGCTGATTGACGTTGTTCGGTAGCGCAGAGTTGGCTCGGTAAGGCTGCTGCAGGTATTCACTATTCTAATCAATTTTTTCCTCTTATATACATTAACAAAACAGAAAGGCTAAAGCATCATTACCCATCCGCGTACCAGTTAACAAATGAACCAATGAGAGGAAAAAAAAAACTTTTCTCATTCAACCTTTATACCACATAATCAAGCAAATGGCCTAGAGAAATACTGAGTCCAACTTTTAATTGAAGTATAATATAGTAGAAACTGGGGTCACCAGCGCGATTTAATCCTTGTATTACTCGAAATTTATATATTCATGGACTTCGAACATATTATTTGCCAGTGTGTTATAGCCTGCAGGAGATATTACCTTCATTATCGTTGTTTCCTAGTTTATATTGGAAGTAATATATCTCATTACTCTGTATTTATCTTTATCATTTCATATTACATTATCCACCGTAACGACTCATTTGTTGTCGTGTTTCTGTTGGTGGACGCGTTTACTGGAGTTGTTGTCGTGTTGTTTGCTGGGAGTCGTGCCACCTGGAATCATCATCGTGTTCTCTGCTATTGGTCATGTCTGCTGGGCTTGTAGTCGTTTTTTCTGCTAGTGGTCGTACCGATCGTTAGGACCCAGTGTTCTCTTGCTGTTTGAATTTCCTTTTATTCTCTTGCATGGCCAGCATTGTGAGGTTCAGGACCGGCAGGAGGGAATTCAGCACCGACCACTTTCCTACTTACAGACTTCACTGAGATTTCCTGGTATGTACGCCAGGGTAGATATTGGTATTTCCCTTTGACTACCCCCGGGAACTAGATACCTGTACACTGGCGTATTGTCTAGGGGGTAGATTATCGGAGGTAGGAGTAGATCCCGGAAGCTCCAAGAATCTATCCAGTAATAGGTTCCAGGAAGTACCTCAAGGTAGATTGCAGAAGACACCCAAAACGGGTCGGGTATAGCTCGAGCAGGAAGGTATGATTTCGGATCTTTTATGTGAAAAGATGATCAATTTCTCTAAAGCATTTCAAAGTCTGCTACCACTGTATTCAAAAATTAATTAAGATATAGAGCTTATCATAGAGTGTACTGGAGGATACAGGTATTAGTAGATACCTTCTGGAATTATTGCATTCCAGGCATAAGAGGACAAACTTTACTGACAGGAAGGAAGGTTACACTGAAGAATGCTCAGTGGAATTAAACCAATGACTTCATGAATAATTGATATGTTACAAAAACACACTGGAAAAAGAAAGGCATTATAGAAAACAGCAGGATAACTTTAAACACCTCGGCAATATGAGGACTGAAAAAGAAAGATCACGTTGTGAAAACCTCCTTTTTTTAATTAATTAACCGGAGTCTGATAAAAACAGTAGAAATAAAGTAATACAAAAAAGAGTGATTGTTGATGTTTTTTACTCAACATGATGCGATCTACACGTATCATAGATAGGTAAAAAAATGATGTAACACTGCATTGAATATGCAGTGTTTTATACTGTCAGATTTTCTGCTTTCAAATAAGATATGAGAGAATTTGATAAAAATCTTTAATACACTGTGATTATTATATATATATATATATATATATATATATATATATATATATATATATATATATATATATATATATATATATATATATATATATTTTTTTTTTTTTTTTTTTTTTTTTTGCTTTGTCGCTGTCTCCCGCGTTTGCGAGGTAGCGCAAGGAAACAGACGAAAGAAATGGCCCAACCCACCCCCATACACATGTATATACATACGTCCACACACGCAAATATACATACTTACACAATATATATATATATATATATATATATATATATATATATATATATATATATATATATATATATATATATATATATACTCGTTGAAGTCTTTTAGTTATGATGGCCTTTGCTATTTTCGTTATTCGTTTAATCCGTCCTTGCCTTCATCTAAACCATAGTCTTTCCATTAAGTTATAACTCCACCACGTCTTTCGTACCCCAGCGATGATATTCTCCCAGAAAGTAAGACATTAGAATTCCTCCTTCTCTTTATTCTGCAGACTTCACTCTCAACTCTAAAATTCTCGTTTTTTTGTTCTAGATATTCAGGCAGTACAGTGCACAGGTTTGATATTACTAGATCGTCTAGGTTTAACCACGAAAAAAAAATATATGTGGTTATCTCCTGACACCAAAGACGCTAGACGCTAGGAAGAAGGAGGGGAAGGGGTGTGGCGGCACTGGAAATCCTCTCCTCCTTTATCATCACTTTCATAGCCCTGCAATCTTATATGTGCCACTTACCCTAAGAATTTCGAGTACAGTTTTCTCTGTTGTTAGGTTCCCTCACCCCGGGAGTACCATGTGCAACCCACCATCTTCTCGATAGTCATTACAGTACAGGTATCCTGCTAACTTGTGTCTGGCGAAGTGGTATTGTTAACACCAAGTCTGTCTGCGCTAACCACATGTGACGAAGACTCACAACTTAAAGATTAGGGTAACAGTAATTTTCCAAAACAGATAAGAAACCAGACTCTTATATTTGCTTGATGAAAAAAGAAAAAAACAGTGAAAATGATAGTGTGAAGTAATATATCTTTAAGCAGGATCTATCTAATCTGCATATAAGGTAATTTGCATACAGGGTACTTTTACGGTACATGTTGAAAACGACTCAGATGGAAGGACTGAGGATTCATCCTATATTTCTCTTCATAGTATTTTCCAGTCCATCAGGTTCTGGCGTTACTTAGTCATATACATTTGGACAAGGTGATGAAATAGGAGTCCAGTTTCCTCCGAAATAACTTCGTGACATATGAGATTTATATTAATGGCGGGGGACAACGCTAGTCTTTGTTTCTTTTTCTTACTATTTCCTGATTTATTTACAGAGAGAGAGAGAGAGAGAGAGAGAGAGAGAGAGAGAGAGAGAGAGAGAGAGAGAGAGAGAGAGAGAGAGAGATCCTGGGTTCAGAGCATTTCTCCCTTCATTTCCCCCGAGTGATATAGCCTTTTATGGTAACTTTTTGTTCGACGATATTTACAGTAAGAGTAAACAGGAGATGGATTGGGTGAAAGTACCCGAATAAACCGTATCCCAGTTAAACCTATTCCAGATGTACCCCATTCTAGCTAAACCCTATTCTAATTAAACCCCATTCTATTCAAGCCCTATTCCAATTAGACTTTGTTATAGTTAAATCCTATTCCTTTTATAGATGAAGTTTTAAAACGATTATCTCCATGTTTGTAGGTAACTTTAAGCCAACCGTATTTCGTTTTCCGTGTGTGACTTCGATCATCTGGAGAGAAAGAGAGAGAGAATACATAATTAAGAAGTGATGAATAACCAGTAGTACAAAGTCCAACTACAGGCTATTGTTATGTAGTGGATGACGTTCCATCCCAGTATCTGATTCCATCTAATATTCATCCAATCACATGATAACGAGAATCTATTCCGCGTTACGCCATTTCAGTTACTGTAGTACGTTTGGAGCAGTATCAGTTCATGATATTGGAATCTAGTGTGCCAAACTTGGATTCATGATTCGATTCTTTATTGATAATGTCAACGTATGATGTACAGAGGTGTGAATTTCTCTTGTAGTCATTGTATTAAGAAACCCGAGACTTTTAGTAAGGAATATTTGGTATACCTTATGTAGTAGTTGATTTATACATTGATGTATGTAATTTTATAATTGCTTGCCCAAGAGTCGATCCCAGGCTACCGAAAAGAGCAGGTGGACAGCGTACAACCACTACACCCTCGAACGCCCAGTTGTACAATTGTTTAGAATGACTGACATGTGAACATGACATGTTCTGATACACTGGTACGTATATTTTGATATTAAAGTGAATTCCGCTTGTGGGAAATCCAAGCTACTTGATTCCAAAAGCAATTCCCCTTCGGAGAAAATTACATTTTGTTCATAATATCGTGGGAATGGCATGGACACAAATCTTGATTTTTTTTGTTTTCTTTTGTAATCATTTGTGTTTGTACTTTTGTGTGAGCCGAGAGAAGACTGACGGGTGGAGTGGAGTGATTTCTTGCGGGAGGTAATGAGTGAAAACTAATGGACAGGGAGTTGACAGCCGATGTGACGGGTGGAGTGTTGGTATAAAAGTGACAGTTGAATTGACGGTTGGAAGAGATGAGTACAGAAAGATGTCGACAGGGACATTTGTGCAAGCGTCCTGGTTAATGAGAAATAAAACCAGAAATGTATACAGAGAAATAAGAGACAGAGACACACACAATGTCTTCACTGTATTCTAAGGGAACGTGGATGTTCTTTCTGCCTTCCTTTTGTCAGACTTAAAACTTATTGCCTCAAGAAAGGAGCGGAGGACTCACAATAGCACGTAAAATGAGGATCTCTCCAGGATATATTGGCGTCCCAAGCCACGGAGCTTCCAGAAGGCACCATAGGAGAACATGTATTTTAACGGGACGATACCATAAAGGATTTTTATTACTCAAGAGAAATGATTCATGTCATTCATTCAGAAGAAAGTACGAAACGAAGAGGATTGAAGATGAAGAGGTAATGCTGTACAGACTTTAACCAAGAGGATGGGATCTGACAATACTGCGACAGATGGGGTGCATTTTACTTCCGTCAGTAGGAAGGTGAAAAACTTGGCTGCTGCAGCAGTCCTTTGTAGGATCTCTGAGTGAACGTTGGATTCATCCCATGTATGATAAGTCTCAATAGCAAGGGGCGTCCCCAGACGTGCTCTCTTTCCTCGACGGTCTAAATGGGAGCTGTACACTGCCGGGATCATGGTGGAGAAGCTCTCTCCAGCAGCATCGACACGAGGTGCTCCTCTCTCTCTCTCTCTCTCTCTCTCTCTCTCTCTCTCTCTCTCTCTCTCTCTCTCCGTACAGTCTTTCATTCCAGCTTTTTCTTTCTCATTCTACTCTCGTTACACATCTCTCTGTCTTTATCTCCGTCTGTCTGTGCCTTTCTCTCGATCATTTTTCCTCTTCCTCATTTTTGCTCCCCTATCCTTTATTTGAAATTCATATATCCTCTCTGCTATTTTTGAATCTTCTCCCGCCCCTCTTCCTCCTCTTCCCGTCTCATCTCCCAGCATAATTCTTCTTGCCTCCCTCCCCCCTCCTTCTCCCCCTAGTCTGTGGGGAGCGTTAATGTATTTTTCATTCATGTTTTCCTTAACATCTTGGGAAAGAAACCCTTCATATATCACTGTCTTGAATCGATGGTAGTTTTACCTATTATCGAAAATATATTAAAAACTACACAGGCAAATATTCTCATGATATTTACATTATCTGTTGTCGAGGATGACACTGAACCGCCCGGCCACAGTTGGTAGTGTTTCAGTCCAACTACCACGACAGTGCGACCATTGACACGACGGTACGGCCATTGAACACGACGGTTCGATCATTGATCACGACGGTTCGACCACTGAACACGTGATACAACCCTTGGGTATGATGAACTGACCTTTGACTTGATCCTTAAGAAGTTAAAAAGGCCAGCCCTTCATACCCCAGGATCGTACCTTCACACGAGCTCGAGGGTCGTATTTCTTGTGCTCAAGGGGTTAAACTTTTTTTTCTCCTTTGATAAGTAAGACCAAACTACCTTCCCATGATTATTAGCACGGCTTGACGTCACACGTATCTGGCATCTAATGACTCATGAGAAAAGGAAAGTAAAAATGGATGAAAGGTTTCTCATCTGTTGTGATAGGCGTACAGACAGGTCCATGGATAGTAGATTGCTAATCCTTCATAGCTGTAAAGGACTATTTGTCTCGTACATAGAAATATTCTGAGACTTAGGTTCTGGGTTGTATTATCAAGCATCTCCACTACATTGTCTGATGACATAACAGTATTTCTTTAATCTAGACTTTTATTTTTCTCATTTCTTTTCTCTTCTTGTTCAGGGGATCGTGCGAGTCGAGACTTTCCTAACCCTACCTATTTCTGAGGATGATTGGTATCCTGTAATTCGATGGTCCAAGATAGGGAGTCATAAGATAGGCCCTAGTAATGTAGTGAGGAACCGCTATAAAAATGGGGGATATGCTGATAGAGGGTGAAAACTAGTAGACGAAATTTCCATTTAAATCCTTCCAATTTCCTTTCCCTATATTTACTGTCCCCGCTCATACATATTGGCCTAGAAAAATTACATTTCGTTCTCCTCACCATCCCTCCCGTATATATATATATATATATATATATATATATATATATATATATATATATATATATATATATATATATATTCTTTCTTCTTTCTTTCAAACTATTCGCCATTTCCCGCGTTAGCGAGGTAGCGTTAAGAACAGAGGACTGGGCCTTGGAGGGAATATCCTCACCTGGCCCCCCTCTCTGTTCCTTGTTTTGGAAAATTAAAAAAAAAAAAAACGAGAGGGGAAGATTTCCAGCCCCCCGCTCCCTCCCCTTTTAGTCGCCTTCTACGACACGCAGGGGAGAAAGACTACTACCCACGTATTCCCTGCGTGTCGTAGAAGGCGACTAAAAGGGGAGGGAGCGGGGGGGCTGGAAATCCTCCCCTCTCGTTTTTTTTTTATTTTTCCAAAAGAAGGAACTGAGAAGGGGGCCAGGTGAGGATATTCCCTCAAAGGCCCAATCCTTTGTTCTTAACGCTACCTCGCTAACGCGGGAAATGGCGAATAGTATAAAAGAAAGAAAATACATACATATATATATATATATATATATATATATATATATATATATATATATATATATATATATATATATATATATATATATATATATATATATATACATATATATATATATATATATATATATATATATATATATATATATTGTATTTTCGATGGATTCTAAGAACATTTCAGTCTATAACTATCATGGAACAAATGATAACGATGTTTGGCATCATCTCACTGTAGATAGAAGGAGCGTGTTCAAGGACGTCTGACCCTGGTAATCCGTCGCCATAAATGTAGAAACAAACTGGTTCCCTCAGTGTACCTCTTGTTCGTCCCCATCCAGAAGAGGAAGAAGATGGTCTTATTCTCTAATCTTTTATCCATACGAACCCAGAGACATCGTTTCACTCACGGTCATATTTTACTCCCAAGTATCAAAGGTCCAACCTCTCGCCCCTCCGACTTCCCATCTTCTTTGTGTAGGTGTGAAGCAAACGGGGCGAAAAAGACACACTTCAGTAGGACGGGAGTGAACAATCATAGAAATGGGAGGGGGGAGGGGAAGGGGAAAAAAAAGAATGGGTCGAGTTTTGTGATGGAAATGCCAAGAGTGCATTGTTCTGATCACAGACGCGGAGGTCGGCTATATACGTGGAGCAGGTGATGAGAACACTGGCCTCCCCCTTACGGAACAGCGTGGGCAAAGGGGAGATAAAGGAGGACGCAAAGGGGGATGAGCACAGTGAGATGAAGGGAGCAGGGCAATTGGCATATATATCTTCACATTGGTGATCAAAATTGATGGAGATCAATATTGCTGGAGATAGAATTTGGTGGAGATAAAATGAGTGACTGAATCCTTTTAATCCAGAATTCTATCTCGTGGGGAGAGACACATTGTAAACTTAACCCTTAATAAGGGGTCACGTCGGAGCCCACGCCATTATACCTGTAAACAGTACCGCTGTCGTACAGTGGTGGTACATTTGTGCTCGTATGTCGTGCCGTCGAACTTCCAGGTCGTACCGTCGTACTCACGGGTCGTACTGTTGTGCTTAAGGGTCATTTCATTGTCCTGAAGGGTCATACCATTATACACGTAGATCGCACCGTCTAGATCAAGAGTCGTACCGTTGTTATCAGGGGTCGTATTGTCGTATTTAAGGGTCGTACCGTCGTGTTCAGGAAGCTAGGAAACAAATGTACATCCCAGAAATGCTGAGCTAAAAACTGTATTACTTAATGAGAGGATTCTTGATCTAAACAATAGAGAAATTACAGTTCATAATATGACGTTGAAAATATAAGAATATAATTATCTTATATGTTCTGATCAGTCAACATGAGGAGGAGCATCACTTACTGAAGACATCATCGTTATCATTTCTACTGTGATAGTAACTGATATATGACGCTGGTAGTATGATACAATAATACCACAAAAAGGTGAGTATAATTATTTCCACCAAGAGAGATGTCTCTTATATTTTGTGGTCAAGGAGACACAAGAATAGAGATGATGAGAATATATTTCGAGAGGACGAAAGAATGTGTGTGTATAGCTCCGCGCGGAACAATATTCTGCATGAAAAATACTGGCGTCACTTGTGGCATTATGTGCAGACATTGTTAAAGAGAAAATTATAGAGTGTAAGTAAATATATGCAGAGTAATAGACCATGGAGGATGAGTAAGGTCGTGGGCTGGGAAAATAATGGCTCCGGCGCTGATGTGGGGAGAGAGAGAGTCAGATATTGTAATCTTGGTCGCTGTATCAATAATTCATGGGTGGATTGGTGCCGTGTATGGTCGGTGGGCTGGAAGGGGAGGTTATGGGCGAAGAGGAGGAAGAAGAGGAACAGAAGGAGGAGGAGGAGTAAGAGGTTGGAGGAGGAAGAGGAGGAGGCGAAGGAGGACGAGGAAAAAGAAAATGAAGAGAGGAAAGAGGAGGGATGATAGCCATGATAGTAGGAGGAAAAAAATGTGGAGGGTGGGTAAACAAACGGAAAGGAGAGAAGAAAAAGCCATGACAACAAGAGAAGCAGAGAGAGAGAGAGAGAGAGAGAGAGAGAGAGAGAGAGATACCTCCTGGCAATTCAGCTTCCAACCGAAGCCAAACAGATACAGACTCCCACCTCACCTATCGCCACCACCATCACCACATATGTGCTGGAGCCAGCCTCGACCGACTGTGTGTGTGTGTGTGTGTGTGTGTGTGTGTGTGTGTGTGTGTGTAGCCAGTAACGAGGTATGTAGGCCTATGCCTGGAGGAAATGTGATGCTCTAGCGAGATATGAACATTAAATAACCCTCTCTGACGTACTAGAGTAGGCCTGCGTCTCAGATGGCTGGATTGTAAGTCAATGATAAGAAAATTGTTATCCTGGGAGAGTCTTCATGATATGCTCTCTTCTAAGTGCCTCGCATGTTGTCTGTTTTCATCGCTTGTGTCTATGTGTCTGTGTCCCATTTGTCTCTTCTTATTCACAATATTGACTTTTCCTCTATCTTAATGTATTTCTTTTGTTCTATCGTCTCTGACTCCATCTTTAGTCAAAGCTAACTTGTCCTTCACCTTCAAGGGTTTCAGTGATCCTCTGAACACATTCAAGTCGCACATTCATCACATGCGAACAGCATTGACTACTACTTCTCCCGCCCACTGATCAGGAACTGGACGAATTATTCCATTTATAAACAAATAGGTAACCTAACACACACACACACACACACACACACACACACATATATATATATATATATATATATATATATATATATATATATATATATATATATATATATATATATATATATGTATACTTAATCATTATTCATCTATCTATCTATCTATCTATGTATATATCTATCTATTCACCTTTCAGTTTATCAGCTTTTCTTTCTATTCATATATCTATCCAACGATTTGAATAAAGAGACAGATTATATA
This sequence comes from Panulirus ornatus, assembly GCF_036320965.1. NCBI lineage: Eukaryota > Metazoa > Arthropoda > Malacostraca > Decapoda > Palinuridae > Panulirus > Panulirus ornatus. The sequence continues at coordinate 4,776,802 of NC_092276.1, forward strand.
GAAGTATGCAGATAGCGTTGTGACTTTGATTCGTGTATACTGAGCTAGTTGTCAAGGATGCAGTGTGATGGTGTGGGTTGGATATATATGCTACCGCCACCAACCACTCCGCTTCAGCTGTTTTAATTAAATTATGTATTCGGTGTCAGGGAACATTTCATCACTAGTTAAAAACCGAATGTTCCATTTCTTGACATATTGTTTGTCTTTTCATTAAACTCGTTGAATGTTGAAGGAATATCTGTATCGTATTTTCAGTGTGTGTGTGTGTGTATGTGTGTGTGTGTGTGTGTGTGTGTGTGTGTGTGTGTGTGTGTGTGTGTACAAGGGGAGGATAAATAACAAGACTTTATGGTTATCTGCTGGAGGGCAGTACATGGGAAGGGCAGATAATAGAACAGATTTTCTGTTGTTTTTTTTTTGTTGTTTTTGAGGAGGTTGTCTGCTAGAGGACAGTACATGTGAACTACTGTAGTGTTGCATAACAGTAAAGCCATGTGAGAAATGTCGAAGGGAAAGACGGAGAAAGATGCGAGAGCCGTGTAACATTAGGCCACCAATAGGAATAAATAACAGATATATCTCTCTCAGCGGCAAAATTGAAACTGAATTGGATGCCAGGATTCCGTTCTTAAGTCATAGTTGATATTCTTCCCATAAATGATCTTCTTGAATTGTGGGAAGATCAAAATATTAAGTAAAACGCTTCCAGCTAAATGGAGAGTGTGTCGGTGAGCGAATATTGCGCATCGGATGATGACGCAATTTAGAATGCAGAGACTTGAGGCTAATCTGGAGTTAAGTAATACTTGAACTCGTATGAGCCCAGGTATTAAACACTTACACTGTATATTGCGGCAACGCTCAATGATATAATGTCACATAGAGTTGCCTTACTGTTCTATTGTCTTTCTCATTTGACATATTGAAATAAGTACACACACACACACACACACACACACACACACACACACACACACACACACACACACACACACACCTCTGTCTCTTTGTCTCTGTGTGTATATATATATATATATATATGTATATATATATATATATATATATATATATATATATATATATATATATATATATATATATATATATGTGTGTGTGTGTGTGTGTGTGTGTGTGTGTGTGTGTGTTCATTCATCATCTGAGAGGACTATAGTCACCACGTCCAAACATATTATTGCTATATGTAAAGTCTCATCACTTCGTACCGTTACCTGTGAGGAAGAAGTTTAGTGTTGTGTTCCACTGTTGTCCCTCTGACAGTGGTGTGACTGCTGGCCTGGTCTGATGTCCCCACCATTGTGTTATAAAAACTTCAAATATGAATGTCTTTTTTGTTGTTGTTGTTGTTGTTGTTGTTGTTCGAGAGTTAGTTTTTGCTGCTGACGGCGGCCGATTTATTGTGTGGACTATCATTCCGTGAGAGGTCGCCGGAAAAAAGGATCACAGAGGCCAGAATGGGTCTTTATCACACCCAAGTGGAATATGGAACGTGTCTAGACCAAGTCGGTCTCGAGAGGGTCCTCCTCGACAGTTCTTCATCATTACTTCTACGATCGTTTCCTGAGTTATCAAGTATTAATTCCATCCTGATCCATTATTCATCACTCTCTTCCCAGCCGTGGCGAAAACTCAGAGACCAAGGAACTCATCACCTGATGAGGTTGAGGTGTGCGAGCGTTGGTGACACACCCAGTTGACGGCAGTGGAAGGCGACGTGCGCTGCTACTGTCATTTTTGTGGTCTGTGCATCAGGTCTTTGTCTCTCTGCTCTTTGGCTGTCAAAGGTTGCTTAATGATTGAGTTTTTAATGTAGTTGACATAGCATCTGCTGGATGGTTCACCTTCTAGCGTATATGATATAGCGTTCCATTGATAACTTTGCTTTCAGTTGGTAGAATAAAGTATCTGCGTAATGATTTACCTTTTACTGTGTATGATATAGCGTTACCTTGATGACTTAGCTTTCATGGTATATAACCTAGCGTTTGTTTAGTCATTCAACTATAAGTGTATACGATATAACGTTTGTATCATGGCCAGACTTTTCTATATACACAGCATTGTCGAGAGAAGAATCGTTCGTTACGTCCCAAGTTGTTAGATGATTGATAATAGATATAGAATTGGTGTAAAATATATCAATATGATCAGATTTCTGGCTCCACAGACAGGCATATATCTGGCGTATATCACAGGTGTAATTACCAGACGATGGACTCCGAGTTGATTGATTCTTCTCGTTATTAGGGACCATTTGCTTTACTGTCCTCTCTCTCTCTCTCTCTCTCTCTCTCTCTCTCTCTCTCTCTCTCTCTCTCTCTCTCTCTCTCTCTCGCTTGATATGTATAGACTAGGAATTTAGGATCCCATCACAGTCCCCCTGCAGATCACCTCGTCATAGGCCATCAGGTCTTCTATTAACTGGCTTTCCCATGACGTCTCCTCCACCTTCAGTGGCCCATGGATTGAAGCTAACGATGCCCCTGTTAATGTCGCCTCTTCTCCACTTTCCCGCCATCATCGGTCCAGGCTCCTCTCCCTCCCTCTTTATTGCCACCTCTCCGGAGCCTGGTTGTCACCATTACCCCCTCAACCTTGTTACCACCACTCTTCTTAACTTTCTTTCCGCCAGCAGCTAGTTTTGTTAACACCACCTTGATCTGCCTCTCCAGTACCTCCCCCACCCATTAAGCATACTCTCTCTTTCCCTCCCTCTCTCTCTCCCTTCCCTTATCCTCAGCCCAGCTTGCTCTCTATAGCCTCCCCCTTGTGTTGGATCAGTTCTCCTCACCCTTTCAGATCCCTTCATCCCTCTCTTCCCCCTAAATCTTCCCTTAAATCCCTTACCACTGATCCTCCCTCCCCATATATACCCCCATAGACTCAGTTCTCCCACTCTCCCCCACCACCCTCTCTCTCTCTCTCTCTCTCTCTCTCTCTCTCTCTCTCTCTCTCTCTCTCTCTCTCTCTCTCTCTCTCTCTCTCTCTCTCTCTCTCTCTCTCTCTCTCTCATATATATATATATATATATATATATATATATATATATATATATATATATATATATATGAATATATATATTATACATTTACCTCCCCATACACTCCAGGCCGACCCAAAGCCCCCTCCATGGTTGCTCATCCGGCCGGCTTGGCGTGGACGACACTTCCACCGATGAATATACATGAGTTTCACGCCATTTACTGGCGGCCCGGGTCTGTCTCCTCCCCTTCCCCACGTGACTGGTGCTCAGATGGACGCAGATGGCTAAACGATGCCTCTCATTGTCCACAACCGTGTTTTTAAACAGCCACATCTGTCCCTTATTTGCTCGCCCGCTAACTACTCCAACTGGCGTGGGCCTCGTGTTGCAACTCGTGATGGCCATCTGAATTAGCGTGTATGTGTTTGTGTGTTGTGTCTTCGTGTGATATTCAATGCAACATTTAGTACATAATTTAGCAAAACATATCTCGGGATGATTGGTTCAATATTTTATGTGTTATATTGAACGTCCTGTCGATGTACTGCACATCTGCGAGGATTGGTCTGTGGTTGCTTACAATCGGACTGGCAGTCCGGCCTCGGACGCAGTCCAGCCACACCACCATCACCGCCGCCGCCGCCGCCAGCCACACCATCACCGCCGCCGCCGCCATCCGTTGATCACTACTCCGCCGCCACCGCCGTCCACTGATCCACTCAGCGAGGATAATAACTCAGCCTAGTGGCCGAGATTTAAGTTGGCCGCCGTGTGTGAGTTTGGGCTTTGAGAGTCATAACTCTAGGGGAACCCAGTCTTTGTCCAGGCGACGTAAAAGTCGAGTAATAACCTTGATGTCACTCGCGGAATACAGGACATATGGCCCAGGGAGCTGATTATATTCAGGGTAACACGTAATCTGGTGTAATGCAAGGGGAGGTAAGTGATTTTACCCCCGAGCCAATTACAAGTTGGGATGGGGTCCTTTCTCGACTCAAAAGGGTGGGGGGTTTGGGGGAGGGATTCCAGTGTGAACGAGTGTGAGCACAATTATCTTTCAGTATTTACCCACGTGAGCAATACGGGGAGAAAGTTCGACATTCACGGCACCCCATTTCTTGAACATACTCTACCATGAGGTAGACTTGTAAACCTTCTCTTGAACTTCCTCAACTATCAGCGAGACTTGGAAACCTTTGTGTGGTGTTGACATCCATTGTCTCCTTCCTCAGTCTCCAGCCAACCGCGACCTTTATGCTAAATCAGCATTTCTTCACATCTTGTGTTTAATCAGCAGCTTTAGAGATTCGGAGGAGGCTGGAATCAGATCACCTTTCTCTCTCCTTTCCTCTGTCGTAGACAACTATGCATCTCTCAGCCTTTCCTTGTGGCTCAGTCCTCTTAAGTCAGGTACCATCGTGGTTGCCATTCTCTGGACCCTTGCCATAAGACCTTTGTGCTTTGGGCGCGGTTAACGTATCTGCGAGACATGAATCAAGTTATGATCTTATGTATTGTGCTCTCTATAGCTCTCGACACATGTAAACTTGAATGGGATACTAATAGTCACCACCTACTGTGGTGTGGTGTGTGTGTGTGTGTGTGTGTGTATGTGTTACGGGGAAACAGTTTTACATTCGTGTTGCCGTGTCTCTTAACCCCATATATATTCCCTTTAGCTTATTTATACAAGCACTTTTTTTCATTTTTGTGTGCATATTTGTCAGTGTCTAGGAGGATTGTATACACGATTGGATGCATGTGTATGTGTTTCTATGTGCGTATATGATTTTGTTGTGTTTATGTCCCTACGTTTCTACGTATATTTTCATGTATGTGTATGTTCGTGCCTATGTGTCTGTGTTTGCGTACGTGTGCGTTAGCGTGCGTAAGCGTGCACGTGCTCACAGGTGATATCATATTCATATACGTGTCATGGTGCGCTGTTGCGTGTATCAGTTGCCCCTCACGTTGTGTCCGTGCTTTCATACATACATAACTGTTTTTCTGCCTCAAAATTGTGCATACATGTGTGTACTGGTGGGCTGGTTATCCGTTATACATGAGCATATTGTGGGAATTACTTGGATAGGCTGTCTGTATACAGGTGTGTAACGACTGGTGTGGCCGCATGATACATATGTATTATGGATGGACTGATTCTCACCAGAGAGAGAGAGAGAGAGAGAGAGAGAGAGAGAGAGAGCCAGCTAACCAATCACAGAGCCAGTTGGTTATTAATTTTGAATGGACGTAGGACAATAAAAGACCCCCAGTATGTATTGATGATTTTATAAACACATATAAATGTAATATAGCTCTCTCTCTCTCTCTCTCTCTCTCTCTCTCTCTCTCTCTCTCTCTCTCTCTCTCTCTCTCTCTCTCTCTCTCTCTCTCTCTTTCACTCTTTCATGATTGCAGCATATTGCACATTTTATACATCAATATTTATTTCATGGAACACTGAATGAAATGTGCAATGCTCTGCTGAATTTGGAAATAGAATGTGTTTATTTCCGAGTAATGGGTTCAGCGATATATGGCATCACCGGAAATCAATATCTGAGGGTCGATGTACATGGCCCTTCCTTTCAGACTTATCCCAGAGAGGGTTTAGCCCTGTCAGAATCTTTATGCTAATTAGACAGTGACCAATGTAACGTTTACGTTTGATTTTTTTCTAGTTCTTGTACTTTTTGCTTGACCTCCTGACGCTTTCTTTTGTACTCCTCCCAGTTGATCGTATTCCTTCCTTGTGTATACCGCTCATACACACCGTTTTCTTTCTCTCATTATTAGTTTATGGTTACAGATCTACATCCCACACATTATCTACGTCACCCACATTCTCTCTCTCTCTCTCTCTCTCTCTCTCTCTCTCTCTCTCTCTCTCTCTCTCTCTCTCTCTCTCTCTCTCTCTCTCTTTCATATACCTCTCTCCTTCATTACTTTCCCCAGCACCTAGCCCTCGGACCCCAGGTCCTATGACCCAGGACTCTGAGATCCCTAGCACCCAGCACCCAGCATCTCTGGCCATAACTCCCTCCGAATCGCTCGTGCTCCGCCCCTAAATCACGGAGCCCAATCTCATCTCCATGACAGAGGGAGGAAATCACTAGCGCTGTAGTCGCAAGAATGACACGGTCCTCCTCCTCCTCCTCCTCCTCCTCCTCCTTGACACTCACCCCATCTTCCCCTCTTCCTCCTCCGCCCCTCCCATCTTCCTCCACTCTCAAGGAAATGACGACCCACGTCCCATGACAATCATCACCATCAACACTACTACGAGGAACGCGGTCAGTATCAAGTGTCCTTCAAACGCTGGTGCATTTTCCCCAATTCCTTATCTTCCTCTTAGAGGAGTATTGTGTGTGTGTGTGTGTGTGTGTGTGTGTGTGTGTGTGTGTGTGTGCGTGTGTGCCACAGGAAGCTATACGGTGGTGTCTCGAGCGAGGCATCAGCAACACCCCGTGTATTCTAAACACACCGCGTCCACAGGTCCATTATGGAAAAGGGTATGGATGGTTTACGCATTCTATAGAGAGTGCCTTACTTTGCATACTGTATACATGTTGAATACTCCGTTGCAAAGTGTGTTGCCCAGGTAGGCAACTAGTGGGAGAAGGGCTGTGAATAGCATTGGACTATTGCAAATGGTTACGATAGACCCATGGTTAATATTACTAGATACATAAGTGGATTATCATTAACAAGTGATTACACACGCACACACACACACACACACACACACACACATAGGAGTAAAGATTTGGTGTATATATACACATGGTTGTGAGATGAGGCAACACTGTCCTGGGTATTTCGAAAGGTTTTGACAAGGTCTGTCTGGGCTCTGATTTCCAAACTGTCCGCCGTCATCCTTCCCCCTTTTACTTTGTATATTCAAGACCAGTTTTATTTCCAAATATCCCATTGCTTTAATGGCTGTTGGATGGAACCTCATTCCTTTCCTGTCGAAAAAAGGTGTTCCATAATCTCTCTCTCTCTCTCTCTCTCTCTCTCTCTCTCTCTCTCTCTCTCTCTCTCTCTCTCTCTCTCTCTCTCTCTCTCTCTCTCTCTCATCTTTACATCAAAGATCCCCATTCTTCTTCGTATAAGAGAATGTTTGACTCCATGAATAGTAGATGCGCAAACGATCCCCTGTAGAAATAGAGGCTAGTTGAGGAGTCACATAGAAGAGCGTCTTACCATAATCAATACGTCTGGTCTCTGGTCTTGTATGACCTCAGAACACGAGGGATCAAACCATGGAAGAGGAGGCGTCCAGCGACGGACTGGAAAGACGAAGAAGTGGTTTCCATTATACAAGGAAGCATCGGAGAAGGAACACTCATCCTAGAGAAAAGTTACACTAGAAGTCTTGAGAATGAATCAGTTGACGTTTTCAAAGGTTGGGTATGGGAGGAGAGGGGTGTGGCAGTTGCTAGCTTGTTACTGGAACCAATGAGAGTGAAACTGTGTCACTATGACGGCCAGTCAGGTACTGGGACACTTGTGTTGACGACCCGGGTATGTACTCAGTTGTCTCACACCGTTGAGAACAACACATGGTGTAGGTCGACTGGCACCTGTTATGACTGGGTCATAAACTGACTGCGTACACACACACACACACACACACACACACACACACACACACACACACACGAACACAGTGCAAATGGGTGATTACACCCAGGTCAACTCAGGTTAGACAGAATGAGACAGTTCCGTCTCATTGATTAAAAACGACGTCTTCGTTTGTTTTATGAAGTGGGAGAAGGACTTTGGAGTACACTGTAATATATGTTCTCTCTCTCTCTCTCTCTCTCTCTCTCTCTCTCTCTCTCTCTCTCTCTCTCTCTCTCTCTCTCTCTCTCTCATCCCCCAAAAGGTGTTCAGCAGTAAAACATAAGCTGATTGTTGTCAAAGTTGTTTTTTTTATACATTTTTTTTTTCATTGCGACACAAGCGTTACAAAGTTTGTGTACAGCTTTGTGTTGTTGCAACAGGATTACTGAAAATTTAGATTGGGAAATCAAGTCATTTTATTACAGTAGATTATGAAAAAATAGTAAACGCAATCATTAAATTTCTAAACATATACAGACAAGCTGCTCCCACCCCCCCACCCCAACTTAAAGTGCATAAAAAACGTAAATTAGGCACGTATCACAAGCTTTTGTGAATAAAAAGAATAGAAAAAAATAAATTCTCTTTTAGGCCTGTTTATTATACCGTAACGCTGCGTCGGCCTTGATATATATATATATATATATATATATATATATATATATATATATATATATATATATATATATATATATATATATTCATTTTTTCTTCGTTCGTTCGTGAGGTGCATCTCAGCTTTAATATGGACTCTACCTGACGCTAAAGATTCTCACACCTCACCTTTAAGTCATCCCATTGACACCTCGCCTTCTGACGTCATAGTCATTAAGATGTGCTCAAGGACTCCTTAAGACACTTCCGGGAGACGCTATTTTTAGCCCACACCCACACCCACACCCACACACACACACACACACACACACACACACACACACGTGGATTTCTCGAGTATTTAGTATACATGTTTTTCTTGGTCTTGCGTAACTTGAGGAGAACTTGAGTCTCTACGCCACAACTTCTCCGGCTAAGATTCCCAGATGACGTAAAGAAGAATTTTGAAGGAAAGGAGGTAAGTAGGTCTAGGCCGAGTAAGGGCCCCGGGAAGTTTGCTCTTGTGGTGAGAGTATGTTGGTAATGAGAGGTGAGAGTATGTTGGTAATGAGAGGTGAGAGTATGTTGGTAATGAGAGGTGAGAGTATGTTGGTAATGAGAGGTGAGAGTATCTTGGTAATGAGAGGTGAGAGTATGTTGGTAATGAGAGGTAAGAGTGTGTTGGTAATGAGTGGTGAGAGTATGTTGGTGGTATGAAGTGAGAACATATGTATTGTGTAAAGTGAGAGTGGAGTATGAAAACAGTTGTGCTCTATTGGCTGTAGATTTAAATGCCCTCTCTCCTTGCACCTGCGTCATACTCCTGGGTAATAAACATGTCATAAAAATTCAGAAAAATAAGATTGCATTTTAACTTTTATTTTTATGACTATCACTTTATCAATATAGAATTTGCATAACATCAGAATAATCACTCGAACAGTTACAGCAATTCTGTTTGTTTCTAGTTTTTAGCAGAAATATTAAATTGCAAAGTAAGAGGAATATATTTAAGTTTAAAGACGTCAGCTTATTTTTGTCTTTTCTCAGAAAGTGTTTTAGAAATGTCTCACTCTCAGTTTATCTTCTTTATGAATGCTCACATGAGGAAAACGTTATTCATTCTCCTCTTCATTCTTGACCTACAACGTAGTCCAGAATGCAGCCAGCATATTCATAGTTATATACTTGTACATAAGTATAGATATACTTACTTTTACATGTATAAAAACACTTTCATACATTCACATGCATATGAACATCTAAGCATGCATAGTTATGAAAAACTATACATATACATTCATGCATACAAACGTATTTATAAATTGCAATTCTAAACATGCATCAATATAGAAATGCATAGATGCGTACAAACTCATGCATGTTTCAACTAAACATGATTCAATATACGAATACCAAACGACTCTGACGAGATGAATAGATAATCCGTCTCACTGTTTGGAAAGAGAAAACGAGGGAGATGTTATGTGATGGTAAACATAGGCCCAGATCATCTCTCGGCTGCTGTGGTAGTAGCAGTGGTTTCCAAGCGCGGTGACGTCCTCAGAGTCCAGAATGAGGGTCAAGGGTTATTGGTCTCCTTCCACGAACAGTCTCGGAGATCAAAGACACAGGGAGCTGTCTTTGTTGCATATTTTTTGTTGTTGTTTTTCCTCACATTGCTGTTCTGTAGAGTCGTTAGGGGATTGGGTACTGGCAGTTAAAGATGGGAAGTAATTGGGTGAGAATTTTGTAATCATTCGTCAGATTATTGCTGAAGGTTGATCACGTACAGTGTTTTGAACAAGTGTGTATTTGATAACCTGTTCGTACGTTACACGGAAAGTATTCTATATTCATGGGACCTAGACCTAGAGGTGTGTAAATAGATAAATAAAGTGAATGGATAACGGTATTATTGAATTTAGGCAGCCATTTGGTGTGTGTGTGTGTGTGTGTTAACACTTTACGTTAACACAGACAGTTTTCTTTATAGTCATGAATCTAAATGTCAGAGCGTCAGTGGACGTTATATCTCTGCGCCTAGCACTAAGATAATCTCCCATAATGTAACAGGAACTAACATTATAGTTTATTATTAGCAACTAATACAATGTAAGTGAGAATGATAAAGCTAGTTTATCCTACGAGGACTTGAGATTAGTTGGTTTTTGCTGAGTGTTAAACCAGCTTCTCGACTCTTAACTCAACCCCACAATCTTGGTTGGGTAAAAGGAAAATCTTTTAATGTAATCTCACACTGAAATGTAATTTTACAACCTGGCCGGAGCCAAGACACAGGGAGGCCAAAATTCCTTCTTGCTTTAAGGATTATTTGTCAAGATGTTGTTGATGGCGCTTGTGCTGCCGTGCAAAAGAAACAAAACAGAGTGACAAGGAATTTTTTGTTTATTGGAAAACTTGACATATTGGCTATTAATGTTAATACGAAAGATGAAACAAAACAGAGAATAAAAATGGTAAAGATGACAGACGTGGGGGCAGGAGGACTAGGGTGTACGTAGGGGGAGGTGTACCGCGGTGTACGGAGGGGGAGGTGTGACGGGGTGTACGGAGGGGGAGGTGTACCGCGGTGTACGGAGGGGGAGGTGTACCGCGGTGTACGGAGGGGGAGGTGTACCGCGGTGTACGGAGGGGGAGGTGTACCGCGGTGTACGGAGGGGGAGGTGTGACGGGGTGTACGGAGGGGAGGTGTGCTGGAGTGTACGGAGGGGGAGGTGTGACGGGGTGTACGGAGGGGGAGGTGTGACGGGGTGTACAGAGGTGGGAGAGGTATCAGATTGTGATTGTTACATGCGTCATGTAACAACCTCGTCCGTGTTGTACCAAGCTCGTCCTTACGTACACACCACGTACGTCACATTATACCAGAGTGTAGTTGTCTAATACCCATATATATCCACAAGGTAATACGTATTCTTGGTTTTTTTTTCGAGTAAGAAGTATCTTTTTAACGATTGTTTGATACATTGTTACAGCCAATAATTAGCTTTCATATTCTTTCGTCTTCCAAAAGCATCGTTTCCTGTTCGCCTTACAAAATGTCACAATAAACATGCATGAACATGAATCCTAAGTGAACAGTATTTAACTTGGTTGATAATTAATGAATTTAAATGAAATAGCGAAGGCTTAAACAAGCCACCGGTCGTTTCATGGCAGCCTTCCACTGCTGGACTTGAGCCTGTGACAAATGTAAACAAACGGTGCTTGTTTCAGTGTTGGGTCGCCACGCCCCGTCCCCCACCTCGCTGACCCATTCTAGCCCAGCACGTCGTACCTTAAGGTGGTCACGCGTCACCTCCGGGGTTAATCCATAAGTTTTATTCCTCTTAGTGCAGTGGAGTATCTTGGACGAACTGAATGTTTCCGTAGCGAGTACCTTAGTGCAAACGAGTGCAAGTGGAAGAGCGTGATGGTTACGTTATTTATCGTGAGGAGTTGGTGCGGTAGGAGAAGTTGACGTGTACTCCATGCGCAAGGTAAGTGTCACCGTTATTGCCCTTACAGTGTTTGAACTGAGTTTTGAGGTGCGTTTAAGTATATAAGTACACTTGAATCCACTTGACTGATCTTACTGCTGTTTTCCAACTATAATCCTCGGTGTGTAAGTAATGTAACACGTTAACATATTACGGTTTTGCTATATGTTCAGACGTACACAGTTCTGATTTTTTTCTAATTATCTTTACCTAATGAAAACCATTGAATGGTCATATATGCCTACGTACAGATGTATTTATATAGCGTACATACAGGTTAACCTAACTCGGGACAGCGTTTGGAAGGATCCGGATGACCACACAGACATTCGTAGATGTTCCCGAGTATTATGACGGTCGTCAAGTTTGTAGTTCTGTCTGTAGTTTGTCTGTATGTCTGTCTGTAATGTCTGTGGTTTTCTACTACAGTCATAATGTCGATAAGTCTGTCTATAGGGTTGTTTGTCACAGCACATAGTTAAGCAATTTTGGACGTCAGCATGTTCGAACATGAATTGTACAGAAATTGACTGAAATGTCTCCTGTCTGTACTGTCTTCCTGCTCCTTGAGCACGACGGTAATACCCTGGGAGACGACGATGATGTGTGTGGGTGTATGTGTGTAAGTAATTACTTTTTGTGTGTTACGGGGAGAGAGTTTACACTCGGGTTGCCTCGTTTTTTTTACCTTACCTTAACTCCATTGAGTGTGTACACGCGCACGCACACACTCGCCTAAGCTAGTTGTGTGTATATGTGTGTGATGTGCTGATTATGTAAAAGTTTGTGAATAATATAATCCTAGAATATTCAGTGATATTCGTCTATACTGGGGTTCTTTACATCCCTCACTAAAAGCAAACTTAAGCGGTGTTCTAAATCGTCTGAACATTACGGATAGTTTTTACGTAATATAGTTGTAGATGAACGTTTAAGGAATATGTTGTTTTCCTGCATTTTTGTCGTCCCAGGAATTGTTAGAGAAGAACGGGCTTGAATGATGTTATATTAACTTTTTTTTCATATTGTTCCTTTAATTACATTAAGCGGTTTATTCACTCTGTATATATATTTCAACATTGCCACCTGGATTCATCATGTCTGAACCAATAGGCAATCACCTCTGATGAGGGAATACTCGGTGATTAGAGTCAAAGCCCATGAGCACATTACGACTCCTTGAGTACGACGTTACGACCCTTGGGCAGGACAGTTACGACCCTTACGCGCGAGAGTATGACGACACTTCGTTATAATGGCTTGGTATTTGACCTGAGTCTTATGGTTCTGTTTGAAATCAGGCAAATATTTGTACACGTCAGAGATATATGGCTGTATTTAGAGATACATCTTCAATGTACGGTAATGCAAGAACCTTTGTAGGTAACTGCAGGACGTAGAACTGAAGATTATTTCTGATGTGTCTATGAAAATCCGACGGTCATGTGGAACGTAAGGTCTCCCCTGATGTCTTTAGGAGTGCGACAACTGTGTAGAGCTTAAGGTCTACCGTTATTTGTGTGAAGGAACTCGGGAATCATCGTTCCAACCCACCGGTACTGAATGGGGTTCTGCTGGAACTTTTCGTCGAGGGTCGTGATAACTTCGCCAGAGTGACTGGGTCACGTGATTCTCAGAACCTTACACCCCCAACCCCACCCGTAACCCCACCTGGTTTTATTTCTAAGTGTCTGTGATGATAGATTATCCCATATTACTGCATGACTTTTTCCTTTTCGCTGCAGTCAAGGATAGAGATTGTCTTGCTCTGTTGTGCTTGGAAAGTATCGCGTGTTAAACACTTTTAAAATGTATGTCATCCGAGGCACGTTTCCTTCTATAAGTTCATATATTCAGTTAAGCTTAGACAAGCTTTTCTGTTGCATTTTCTTATCTTTCCCGTCTTGTCTTCCTCTATATCATTATGATATCATGATATCATTACGCTGTTCACCAATGTGTTTACAGAGATTCTGAAGGTGTAACTCTATGAACTTTGTACATTGGTACTTTGAGATTGTTCTCTGTTCATTAAGAATTAGTTTGGATCTGCAGTATTTTCTTGCCTTCTGCATACCGCGCACCTCGCCCACGCATGTAAGAACTGCCTGCTTAAATAGCCTCATTGTCTCGCCCGCTCTCCCTCGTTTCATTTCCTCTGACTTTATGGTCTCGTTATTTGATCTCTCGTCTATCTCTTGACACATTTCTCTCTCCCAGGCTCAGTCTTCTCCGTTGAGGGTGTGGTTTCACTTTCAATCGCTTCTTTTATTGTGTTCGGGAGTGACGTAATGTTTCCCTGAATGACACAAGATGGAGAAGAATCAGTGTGAAATTCTCTTTACTCAGACTGGTTTCATCGCCTGGCCTCATGATCTTTAAGGTTCAGGTCAAAGACCACCACATTATACTCAAGGGTTCGTACCTTCGTGTTCAAGGGTCTTATCGTCGAGCTTAAGGGTCGTACCTTCGTGTTCAAGGTCTTATCGTCGTGCTTAAGGGTCGTACCTTCGTGCTCAAGGGTCGCACCGTCGTGCTCAAGGGTCGTACCGTCGTGTTCAAGGGTCATAACTTCGTGCTCAAGGCTTTAAAAACTACCATTCCATGAGAGAAGTTTATATATACTGATATTGTATTCTGGCCACAGTTACAATTCCCAGGATGGGAAGGAGGAAATTGAACATGTCACGGCAGGGCCATATATACCATAACTCCATCTCACACACCCCCACAGCCCCCCATCCTACGACTCGAAAGAACTCAGCTACAACTAGATCGTCATTTTGCTGGAAAGAAGGCGAAGTCTGTTTGCTTTTTTGATCAGTATCTTTTCCTTTTGACCCGATGGACTTAGGTGAAGCAAAGATCAAGAGGGGATGCCACACATGTCATGTCACGGGGTACGATGACACGAACGTGCAATGACAATATATTCCAGTTTGCGTTGAGCCGTTTGTCCCCCTACTTCCTCTTCCGTCACGTGTTGTGCTATTACTTAGAGAATTGATTTCTGGAGCTCGTTGGGATAATAGCAGAACTGGTCACGTTTTCCTTGAGAGATCTAATGCTGGACCATCATTTAGCGTTCAGTGAGCAGCCATTTAACGTTGTGTCTCTCAGTTTTAATGTTTAAACATGTCAATGTCTGTATTCTCCATATCTGGCGTGGAATAATTGTAATGTAACTCGTAAATCATCAGTGTCAAATATTCTGATTATTTGTATTCTTGTTTTTAAGAGGATGTGCGGCAGTGATTATCTTGATTAACTAAGGTAAAATGTAATCCAGGAAGTTGTCAAAGGAATATTGGATTGGCAGTATTGTCATCTGAGGCATTTGCTCTGGCCTCTTTTCCATGTAAGGAGTGCTGCTCGTGGTCCGCTTTCAAGCTGATTAAGTGTTACATTTGTAATCATGTGATTACCGATGTATGAGTAATGACAAAGATTAGTGAAGTTTACTTTGGAAGAAGTCAAATGTTCGTATGCGATTGTCCCTTTGGCCGTAGTTGGTTCAGTTGTGTTCCGTTACAGGGCGAAGATTGCGTTACTTTGAGGTGTTACGTGTGACTTTTGACCTGTTACTTGGGACAAGTGGGAGATAACGAATCGAAGTCTTTAGTTGTATGTTTCCTTCTTTTTCTGTATCATCCACTTCTCCCTTTACCATTCTTATTCTTCCCAGCTATTCTGCCTCGTGGCTGTCGCTCTCCCTGCCTCCCCATCCACTCTCATTCACCCTCATCGCCCTCGCTCTCCCACGTTACTGTGACCATCCGGTTCCTCTCTCATTATACAGAGTTAAACGAACAGGAAGTAGGGAATGTTCAGTTTGGGGACAGAGTGTCAAAAGGATAAATGGACAATAATGTGTGAGATTCATCATGCGAAGATAAGGAATTAAGAAAGGGGTAACAGCCAAGGGTCAGAGAACAGTAAGAACTTGGAGAAAGATAATGGTAAATATCCAGGTCAAGATTAAACTCTGTTAACTGATAAAGTAAATGAGAAGATACGGATTTGGTGATAGATATAAATGATAAAGAAGAACATCGGTGCGTGAAATGTATAGAATGATGAGGAAGATCCATGATACATAAACATACATAAGTAGTAGGGAAAACCCGTGATACATGAATATACATAATGATAAGAGAGGCCCGTGATGCATAGATTTATGTATGATATGAAGGCCCCACGATACATAAGGAAGGCCTGTGATACAGCAAGGTGAGAAGCAGAAGAAACAGCGAGATAGACGGATAATTGATGTTTATTATGTCTTACAGTGCGTGTCCCACTTCCCTTACCCAGATGGTAACCTCCTACTTTCACCTTCCCTTACCCAAATGGTGACCTCTACCTACGTATTCCTTTATCCAGATGATGTACCTCCCATCTACTCCTCCCCTCTCCCACCTTTCCCGGACGTGTCCTTTTTTCCTCCTGCCTCCCGCAGTATCTTACCGAACGACAAATAAACTTGTGTTACCGACTGACTTGTCCCGTTGTTTGTGTTAGCCAGAGGCAAGATGGCCAGGCTCCTGCTGCTCTCTAGCCTGCCCCGCCTTCTCTCTCTCTCTCTCTCTCTCTCTCTCTCTCTCTCTCTAGAGAGTGAGAGAGAGAGAGAGAGAGAGAGAGAGAGAGAGAGAGAGAGAGAGAGAGAGAGAGAGAGAGAGAGAGAGGCACAGAAAGGGATGGAGAAACAGAGAGAGAAAGACAAAGACATGGAGACTCAGGGAGACAAAATGATGGACAATAAATAGAACAACACACAGGCAAGAATACTTTTTTTTTTCTTTTTTTTGCGTACGTGTATCTGTTCCCACCTATAACAAATCTTAATGTCATGTGTGTTAAGATTATGATATTGACGCAAGACTGCAATTGACATCTCATGTTACGAGTGCAGGAGACATACCTACAGCAGACGACGTCCTCCCAGAGGCTCACTCAGAGCAAAACACCATAGCCGCCGCTTGGTATGTATGCACCTCTCTGATTGAACTCCGGTTTTTGGCTTCCATTTATATTCTAGCGGCTCTCAGGGTTGACAGGTCTGCCTCAGCACGTCCCTCCGCCTCCCATCACGAAGTGCCGGGGTTCTCCTCCTTCACCGCCTTCTTCAGCAGCCTTCCTCCAGTATCTGGTTCAAATCAGTATCTGGTGCTTTGCTTTTTCCAGTGTCTTGCGCTTGTCTCTTTCGCCAAAGCTTTTTCTTCTTCGTAGCTTTAGGTCAGCTATTTATGTTGGAGAGGAGCCTTCTTCATTTTTCTTTTTTCGATATCACTCTCTTCTTTCGTATAAAGATATTCCTCTTTTTGTCTTATTCCTGGAAAATCTTCTCGTAACCTCGCGTCTTATCTTTTCCCGCCATTTTTCGTTTCTTTGATGTATTCGACTGAACACCAGAGGCTTCCGGTGGTCTTTTATCATCAACTTAGTTTTTCCATTCCTTCAGAATCTACCTTCTTTACCAGTTTAGACATTCTATCTATCTCTCTCTCTCTCTCTCTCTCTCTCTCTCTCTCTCTCTCTCTCTCAGTAAAACCTTCCATCGTTTTTCTCTCGCAGTCATGTTTTTCCGTACCTTCAGTAACCATCCCCCCCAACACACACACACGTGGGCGTATACTTCAGGGAACAACCTTCCTTCACTCCTCAACCCCTGCCCTCCTTCCTTCCTTACTGGATTATTTATAACCATTTTTTCCTTCATTTTCGAGACGTATTAATTCAGTTTGACTCCAGACGCAATCTAGCCTAAACTCGCTCTCTTACAATTATCAAGACAGGTCTTCTCTCGTATATTAATGCAGAAACTGTTAAATATAGATTATCTTGATATCCTGTTTCTTCCCCTCGATCTTCAAGACGCATCACAAGGTTCACATTTGGAATATCGCACATGAGGAGATGATACAGTGTAAACTGAACTTGTGCCCAGAAACAAATTCTATATCTTTACAGTATCAAAATACCTTGTAATATTGCCTGTACCACAGACTGAAATAATTTTCGCATTGCTGCCACTTGTCCGGTGCGAAGCCCTGAAATGTAACCCCCAACCCTACCCCTCTCAATGTAATTCTGCTTACACAGAAATCAGTTGATAAAGCGACGCAAGCAAGCATGGGAATCACATTTATAACGTAAAGTGTTTATTCCTTTAACAAATGTAAACATCAGCATGAAGCATGACGTTGGGTTGTTAATTACATACAGTTACAATCGAAGTTTATCTGAGATGAAGTAACTTACTTAACCGTACAGAAAATGTTTGATGATGTCTCCAAAAATCTGCTTTTACGTAGTGTTTTAGTTTTTCTTTATAGTGAATTGCCTTTCCCGCCTTGGCAAGGTAGCGTCAGGAACTGTTTAAACTTACAACTGCATCATCTTCACACTTCCACTCTCTGGCTGTCAAGAGTAATATACCGACGCCAGAGCCAACCATCCACGGCCAAGCCTCTTAATTACCTCATTTATAACTAAATTTGCCGCTAACATTTAACAAGACTCACTGTTCCACATTGTTTTCTTAGTCTAGAGCTCAAATGTTAATGAGACCGCACGAAACAGGTTCCTGCTGCATTTTACATTTATTCTGTTATGTAAGTTGTAAGTAGTGGCCACTTAAGTACTTAAGTAGCTCGTGTAGGAATTTATCGATGATGATGTACCTTGGTTTTCAATGAAAGAATGGATTGTTTGCAGGGATTTATATTTCCAAGCTGATATTACCAGCGTTAGAAAACCCTGCCTATCTATGTATCATCATTAACTCCATTTCCATTTTTCTTGTAGTGGATCAGATACATGCATACATATCAGAAGACCTTATAAGGCCTTATGGTCTGTGGCGAGGTTATCTATTGGAGGTCCTATATAACCGTGACGGACCAAACATATTCATTGTTTTCTACAAGCGGCAACGGGAACTATTTTCATATATCGCCTAGTTTGGTGTTGATGTAAAATTCAGTTGCTCTTGGTACTGGCCCAAATATACCCCCTTATATCCATTTTCCATATATATATATATATATATATATATATATATATATATATATATATATATATATATATATATATATATATATTGTATGATCCTGTCGATATCTCTTGAGAGATCCATAAGTCCAAGTGGAAGCAAACTTTCAAGTATTCAGTCAATGTCTAGCCGCCTTTGTGCACCTGCCCGCCAGAAATTTTATTCCGAACTTGATAAACTTAGAATTGCTTCTCCAGGTTGGTGGCAGGCGAATGTTTACTGGCTCGCCTTCTCTGCCTGTATCTTAAGCTGCTGCCTGAAACACGACAGAGGAATCAAATGCTCCTCATCCTGAGTGGATAAAAGCGTATCTGGTTTGGATCTTCTTTTTCTCTTTTCACTTTTACGTCTTTAGCTTCGACTGGATTACGTCAGTATCTTTGTCTGCCGCGTTAAGCCTGTATGGATGTGCGCCACGCCTGTCAGTCACTCAGAGAGATATCTTTGATATTATTTTCGGTCACTGTTATTATTTTGCTGAGAACATGTGCACTTGTCTTGCACGGTGGCTTAAGTACACTGTAGATGGTGTCAGTCTCCCCACCTGCCCTGCAGCTCCAGAGACGCCTCACCTTTGTAAGTCATACTTTACGTCTGTATCTTATGAGCGAGAGTCTCTGTGCTAAATTCCTCTCAAGTAAACCTCATTATTGAGGCAAATGCATAAGTGATATCCCTGAGGACAGGGGAGGTAAGCATACCGCCTGTGTATATCCTGCCTGTCGTAAAATGCGACTAAGAGGGACGGGAGCTGGGGAGCTAGACATCCTTCCCTATTGTAGTATCATTCTTGAATATAAACGGTACAGAAGGAAGGAACAAATGAGGGTTTATCCAGGAAGGCTATGTCATCTGTTTATTGACGTTACCTTTCAATGGTGGGAATGGTTGATCAGGTATTAGATTTAGATGAAGGGTCAATTTACCGGTTAGTAATCATAGAGTCTGAAGCTAGGTGAACCTTCGTCATACGTGGGTGTAAATCATCCTGGGATGTATTAGTCTCCAACTCCTCGTCTTCAAGATGACTCCGGGCTCCTGAAGCAGAGCTCAGATTATCTTGCAGAGTAACTGATCTGTCTTCCCTCGGGGCCTCCCTACTAGCGCTCTCTCACCAGTCATCACAGAGCAAACTTGTGATGTCATACTTTTAGGAATTGCACAAGAAATGTTTCCAGAGAGAGAGAGAGAGAGAGAGAGAGAGAGTACGTGGAAGCTCTAAGCACGCGTCTTTAATAGCAATAAAAAGATCTTTGACTCAGACCCGAGAGGCCTCTTCAGATAAGTGTTCGCTTCGTCGTCGACACGGCGGGCTTTAGGAAGGTGATCAAACACTCCTCATGTCAGCTCTTCAAGTGTGTTTGACACGGCCACTTGGCTCTGGAGAAGAGCATTGCCTTCAGCCTGTGGCATAATCGGGTTATTCGGAAAACTTTTACTCCTCAGCTAATACATAAGATTCTGCATATATTTGTCTGTTACAGGAGGTGATCAGTAACCCAATGTCACTGACTGTAAGAGAGAATCCAGTGGGTAGCTAGACATGGTGGCCTCGAAGCGAACGTCTTTCTACTTTAGCTCTTACTCGAACGTGAATTCATGTCTCATTATTATATGCATCTTGTGTGCGAGTGTAGAGCCAACATCCCTTGAATGGTCAATTAAAAAAAAAAGGTTTATAAACATATCTGCAGATAGTAAGGATTTAAAAAAAGATGCCGTATTGCAGTTATCTTGTCGTCTACGTAGTATTTTTTACAGAGAGCTACAACCCTCTGTGTCAAGAGCTACAATCCCTGTGTAGTCTTTTCCACGTTTGTTTAGCAGTAAAGGATCATATTTTTGCGACCGTGCGCGAGGTCCCATTATGCATTATTGGTGACTCCTTCTGGGAAGGACGGTGAATATCCTTGTCCCTCCTGAGGATACGGTCATGTCCAAAAGTCCAATAGCCATGCAGGTGACACATAATGTTTCCTGGAACTCTCCTATTATTATCTCTCTCTCTCTCTCTCTCTCTCTCTCTCTCTCTCTCTCTCTCTCTCTCTCTCTCTCTCTCTCTCTCTCTCTCTCTCTCTCTCTCTCTCTCTCTCTTCGGCGTTTCTGTGTTTGTACTGTATTTTTTTCACATACGAGTATGTGGTTCAGTATCTCTAAGTTTATTAAATAGATGTTTTTGCTCAACGTTCGTAAACGAATCAGATGCTAACTGCGAAAGGAAATTGATGGAGGTTAACGAGTATAAAAGTTGAAGGTTCGAGAATCCAGATATCCAGCATTGTACGTCCAGGTTTTCTCTTTGTTGTCTGATGTTGGATCTTGGAAAATTAAACTCTTATATATTACTAAGGCTGGTGAGGTATTCAAAAATTCTCAGATGTAGGAATGATGTCGTTTTTGAGGCATTTAGGGCTGGACACGACACTAAATAATCTTCATAGATTCCGAGGGCTTTAAACTACATCTGCTAAATGTGAATAAACAGAGAACTGAGTTTCAGATGATTATAAAAAGAGGAAAACAATGGAAAAAGGAGATTGAACTTAAAATGTTAGTGTTTCATGTAAATGAAGTCATGTTAACAGATTTGACGCTTCCAGGTATTTAAAGATGATGCCACATTTTAGAAAGATTCTGAAAACTTGTTCATCATTTCGAGAAACTTGTTACTGCAGCGTATTATAACTACATGAAAGACTGGATCATTTCTAATGGAGCGGTAAAGCTCTGGAATAAAGAAATGTCTTTCTTTACAGTTACGACCTGCCGCATTATAAAGGACAGGTTTTCCACTTCTTTCAAAACTCTGAGATTATCTTTCCTCTTTTCACTTTACCTTTGTCATTTTAGCCTTTTTTTATATTTCATTGTAGGCCTGGCCTCGAAGAGGAACTTTGTCCAGAATCTGTCAAATTTAACGTCATGATTAATGATATGACAAATCCTAGTTGATACTCACGATCCGCAGGGCTAAATGTAGGGCTCACAGCCCCTCATTTTCTTTGCCTAACCGTAGTCTGTTGTCTGTCATCGTCGTCTCAGCCACACGCTGTGTTACAGGGTCTGAAAACTGAAATTTGCATGAGGAGAATTTTATTATCACACGTCTAAACTTTTTGGTGGGGTGCGACCATATGATTCTCCACGGCACTTTACCGTGCAGGATTATATGGCTGCACCTTTGAGTGAGGTCTCATTTTATTGTCATGGTGAATCTTGTCTGAAGATGTCAATGATGATCCTTAACTATTGGGAGAAATATAACATCATCTCGAACCATAAAAATAGAGCCAAGCTGATTTTCTTTTCTTTTTTAGTTTCCTTGTCACTTTGATATTGAGGGATGTATTTCTTGCGTCTTCATGTCTGATACTTGAATGCATTTCTTATTCATCCTCAGGCGGTGATGTATTTGTTACACTTTGTGTTCTCGTTTTACTAATATGTTCTTATGTTTATTGTTATCATTTTCCTTCTTTTTCTTTTTCCCATTCTGCAGTCTCCAGATTAATCTCCCTCGGTTACTCATTAATTCTTACTCCATTTGTGCATTTAATTTCATCAACCCTTTTTATAATTCTTCTTTCTTCTCTCTCTCTCTCTCTCTCTCTCTCTCTCTCTCTCTCTCTCTCTCTCTCTCTCTGCTCCCATATTTTATCTTATCTTCCTCCTGTTATTCTTGCTTGCTATCTTTGTACGCTCTTCGTGTGATCTTCGTCTTTTTCTCAGTGTGCCTATCTCCAACTTTCTCGTCGTTGTTAATCTCTTACCTTTATTTCTTCGCACTTTTCATATATTTTCCTCCTCCTGTTCTGCTTAACTTCTCTCTTTTCCATTCAACTTATTCAAGATATGTCATTCTAATTCAACCACCTCTCATTTCCTTTCCTCTCTCTTTTCGTTGTCGGATTAAGCAAACTTCTTTTCAGTTTGCTTCATCTCCTCATTTTTTTCTTTTTCTCTTTCCTTTTCTCTTCTCTTTCTTCCTCTTTCGCCTCTCTCACCTTTTCTTCCTCTTTCTCTCTTCTAGCCTTCCCTTTCCTCCTAGTATCGTTCTTGATGTTCTTATTCTTCTCTTTTTTATGTCTTTTTTTCCAAGTCTCTTCTTCCCTCTCCCTCACCCCTTCACTTCCTCCTCCTCTTCTTCATCTCTTAGTTTTGTTCTTATTCCTCCTCACCACCACACTGGCCGTCCGAGTCTACAACCCCACACCCACCTCTTCCCTCATTCAATCAATTGAAATCACATTGCCGCGCCGGTTCCCGCCGTTGCCGACACGTCTCCATGTTTGTCCTGGCAAAAGACAAATACGACGTCGATCTGGCCCAGAATTGGATGGGAAAAAGGAGTCTTTCTTGCGAGTAACAGGATATCTGCCCAAGTTAGATGTAAAGTCGGCAATCCCTCTCTCCTCAGCGCCCTACCTCCTTTCGCTCTATTTTGGCTTTTGTTCGCCTTTGTAAATAGTCTTCGTGTGTTTTCCGCGTATTTTTCTCTCCCCCAGTCCTTCAGTACTGCCTCTGCTCTCTCTCTCTCTCTCTCTCTCTCTCTCTCTCTCTCTCTCTCTCTCTCTCTCTCTCTCTCTCTCTCTCTCTCTCCTTCCTCTCTGATTTGTCTAGACGTATAACATTTTATGTAAGTTACAGTATAATTATTCTCGTATTTCATATTCTGTTCTTAGTCTCAAATTATGGATCATGTTTCATTAAGCATTTCATCTGTGGCCCAATACCTTACCTACGCCTACTCCTGCTGTACCTATTTTCTTATGCTATTAACTGATATGAATATCTTGAGTTAATGTTTCATAAACACAAAGAAATCTCTCCTGAAGGCCTCTTACGCAATCCCTTATACGCCTGGGTTCTCCTCTGCTCTTCCTTCTGGCTTCCGTTGCTCGTATACAAGTTATGTTTATCTTGTGTGGATATTCCTGCCATGGTCCTGAACCTACTGGCTGACGTGCCTGTGGGGAACATGTACTGTCTAATGAAGACTTTCTTCCGTTTCTCATTATTTACTGATTCACAGTTTTTTGTCTTTATTTAACCTGGGTTTAAGGGTTAGTCATAGTATTATGACTGATGATTATTTGCTGTGATGATATTGATGTTAGTCATGGGGTAAAGAGGAACAGTGAAGTTAGGTATATGCGGCGAGTTTTACGCTCTAACCCTGCCTACTGGCGAAGG